>NW_025754281.1:0-9356 GCF_021184085.1 Oncorhynchus gorbuscha | reverse complement strand
CCCTTTCCAACTGACTAGGTATCCCCTCTTTCCAACTGACTAGGTATCCCCCTTTCCAACTGACTAGGTATCCCCTTCCAACTGACTAGGTATCTCCCTTTCCAAATGACTAGGTATCCTTTCCAACTGACTAGGTATCCCCTTTCCAACTGACTAGGTATCCCCTTTCCAACTGACTAGGTATCCCCTTTCCAACTGACTAGGTCCAACTGACTAGGTATCCTTTCAACTGACTAGGTATCCTCTTCCCTTCCAACTGACTTATCCCCCTTTCCAACTGACTAGGTATCCCCTTTCCAACTGACTAGGTATCTCTTTCCACCTGACTAGGTATCCCTCTTTCAACTGACTAGGTCCTTTCCTTCAACTGACTAGGTATCCCCCTTTCAGTATCCTTTTCCAACTGACTAGGTATCCCCTTTCCAACTGGATCAGGTATCCTTCCAACTGACTAGGTATCCTTTCCAACTGACTAGGTATCCCCTTTTTCCAACTGACTAGGTATCCTCTCTTTCTTAACTGATCAGTATCCTTCCAACTGACTAGCATCCTCTTTCAACTGACTAGGTATCCCCTTTCCAAAGGACTAGAGCACCTCTTCTAACTGACTAGGCATCCCCATTCAACTGACTAGGTATTCCCCTTTCCAACTGACTAGGTATCCCCTTTCCAACTGACTAGGCATCCTTCCTTCCCTTTATCCTTTCCAACTGACTAGGTATCCCCCCTTTCCTTCCAACTGACCTTTTCCAACTGACTCGTGTATCCCCTTTCCCCTTTCCAACTGACTAGGTATCCCCTTCTAGGTTTCCAACTGACTAGGTATCCTTTCAACTGACTAGGTATCCTTTCCAACTGACTAGGTATCCCCTCTTCAAATGACTAGGTATCCTTTCCAACTGACTAGGTATCCTCCTCCAACTGACTAGGTATCCCCCTTCAACTGACTAGGTATCCCCTTTCCTTCCAACTGACTAGGTATCCCCTTTCCAAATGAACTGACTAGGTATCCCCCTTTCCAACTGACTAGGTATCCCCCTTTCCAACTGACTAGGTATCCCCTTTCCAACTGACTAGGTATCCTTTCCAACTGACTAGGTATCCCCTTTCCAACTTTATCCCCTTTCTAACTGACTAGGTATCCTTTCCAACTGACTAGGTATCCCCTTCCAACTGACTAGGTATCCCCTTCCAACTGACTAGGTATCCCCTTTCCAACTGACTAGGTATCCCCCTTTCCTTTCCAACTGACTAGGTATCCCCTTTTCCAACTGACTAGGTATCCCCTTTCCAACTGACTAGGTATCCCC
Source organism: Oncorhynchus gorbuscha (assembly GCF_021184085.1). Classification (NCBI taxonomy): domain Eukaryota; kingdom Metazoa; phylum Chordata; class Actinopteri; order Salmoniformes; family Salmonidae; genus Oncorhynchus; species Oncorhynchus gorbuscha. Next base: position 8,046 of record NW_025754281.1, on the reverse strand, counting down.
TTTCCAACTGACTAGGTATCCCCTTTCCAACTGACTAGGTATCCCTCTGACTTTCCCAATGACTAGGTATCCCCTTTCCAACTGACTAGGTATCCCTCTTTCCAACTGACTAGGTATCCCTTTTCCAACTGACTAGGTATCCCCCTTCCTTCCAACTGACTAGGTATCCCCCTTTCCCTTCCAACTGACTAGGTATCCCCTTTCCAACTGACTAGGTATCCCCCCCTTTCCAACTGACTAGGTATCCCCCTTTCCAACTGACTAGGTATCCCCTTTCCAACTGACTAGGTATCCCCTTTCCAAATGACTAGGTATCCCCTTTCAACTGACTAGGTATCCCCTTTCCAACTGACTAGGTATCCCCCCCCTTTCCAACTGACTAGGTATCCCCTTTCCTTGACTTTCCAACTGACTAGGTATCCCCTTTCCAACTGACTAGGTATCCCCTTTCCAACTGACTAGGGTATCCAACTGACTAGGTATCCCCTTTCTAACTGACTAGGTATCCCCCTTTCCAACTGACTAGGTATCCCCTTTCCAACTGACTAGGTATCCCCTTTCCCTTTTCCAACTGACTAGGTATCCCCTTTCCAACTGACTAGGTATCCCCTTTCCAACTGACTAGGTATCCCCCTTTCCAACTGACTAGGGCATCCCCCTTTCAACTGGTATCCCCTTTCCAACTGACTAGACTTTCCAACTGACTAGGTATCCCCTTTCCAACTGACTAGGTATCCCCCCTTTCCAACTGACCAGGTATCCCCTTTTCCAACTGACTTCCCTTTCCAACTGACTAGGTATCCCCCTTTCTAACTGACTAGGTATCCCTTTTCCAACTGACTAGGTATCCCCCCTTTCCAACTGACTAGGTATCCCCTTTCCAACTGACTTATCCCCCTTTCCAACTGACTAGGTATCCCCTTTCCAACTGACTAGGTATCCCCCTTTCCAACTGACTAGGTATCCCCCTTTTCCAACTGACTAGGTATCCCCCTTTCCAACTGACTAGGTATCCCCCTTCCAACTGACTAGGTATCCCCTTTCCAACCGACTAGGCCCCCTTTCCAACTGACCCTCTTCCAACTGACTAGGCCCCTTCACTGACTAGTATCCTTTCCCTTTCCAACTGACTAGGTATCCCCCTTTCCAACTGACTATCCCCTTTCTAACTGGTATCTCCTTTTCCAATGACTAGGTATCCCCTTCCAACTGACTAGGTATCCCCCTTCAATTAACTAGGTATCCCCCCTAGGTTCCCTTTCCAACTGACTAGGTATCCTTCCAACTGACTAGGTATCCCCCTTTCCTTTCCAACTGACTAGGTATCCCCCTTTTCCTTTCCAACTGACTAGGTATCCCCTTCCAGCTGACTAGGTATCCCCCTTTCCAACTGACTAGGTATCCCCCTTTCTTTCCAACTGACTAGGTATCCCTTTCCAACTGACTAGGTATCCCCCTTTCCCTTTTAACTGACTAGTATCCCCCTTTCCAACTGACTAGGTTTCCCCCTTTCCAATGACTAGGTATCCCCCTTTTCCAACTGACTAGGTATCCCCCCTTTCCCTTTCCAACTGACTAGGTATCCCCCCTTTCCAACTGACTAGGTATCCCCCTTTCCAACTGACTAGGTATCCCCCTTTCCCTTTCCAACTGACTAGGTATCCCCCTTTCCAACTGACTAGAGTATCCCCCCTTTCAACATTTTAATCTTTACCAGGCAGGGCTGTACTGAAGAATGGCTTTCCTTTCCAACTGACACAGAACATTGTGCTGGACTGGTTTGTCAACTACAGGTGGTTCAGGTCCAAATGAGAACATTATGCTGGACTGGTTTGTCTGGTCTACAGGTGGTTCAGGTTCCAAATATATCTCCCTTGTGCTGGGACTGGTTTGTCTGGTCTACAGGTGGTTCAGGTCAACTGACCATTATGCTGGACTGGTTTGTGTCTGGTCTACAGGTGGTTCAGGTCCAAATAGGTATCACAGAACATTGTGCTGGACTGGTTTTGTCTGGTCTACAGGTGGTTCAGGTCCAACTGAGAACATTATGCATGACTGTTTTGTTTTGTCTGACTAGGTGGTCCCCTTCCAAATATATACAGAACTTTAACTGGACTGGTTTGTCTGGTCTACAGGTGGTATCCTCCAAATGAGAACATTATGTTGGACTGGATTGTCTGGTCTACTGACTAGGTATCCTCTTCAACTGATATATCACCTTTCAAATGACTAGGTATCCCCTTTCCAATCACTAGGTATCCCCTTTCCAACTGGACTAGGTATCCTTCAACTGACTAGGTATCCTCTTTTCCCTTTCAAACCGGGACTAGGTATCCCCTTTCTAACTGACTAGGTATCCTTTCAATCTTGACTAGGTATCCTTTTCTATCTGATCAAATCCTTCAATTGACTAGTAGTCTCCCTTTTCCATCCGACTAGGGTATCTCTTCAATCTGATGTTGTATCCTCTTCTTCTAACCACTGTATCCTCTTCAAACTGACTAGGTATCCTCTTCAACTGACTAGGTATCCTTTTCCAACTGACTAGGTATCCCCTTTTCCACCGATCAGGGGTATCCTCTTCAATTGACTAGGTATCCCCTTTCTAAATTGACTAGGTATCCTTCAACTGACTAGGTATCCTCAATTGACCAGGTATCCTCTTCAACCGACTAGGTATCCCCTTTTCTAACTGACTAGGGTATCCTCTTTTCCAACTGACTAGGTATCCTTCACCACATCTAGTATCTCTTCTAACTGACTAGGTACTTTCCTTTCCAAACTGACTAGGCATCCTCCTTTCCAACTGACTAGGCATCCCCTTTCCAACTGATCAGGTATCCCCTTCAACTCAGATCAGGTATCCCCTTCAACTGACTAGGTATCCCCTTTCCCCTCTTCCAACTGACAGCATCCCCCTTCTCTTCCAACTGACCAGGTATCCCCTTTCCAACTGAGAATAGGTATCCTCTTTCCAACTGACTAGGTATCCCCTTTCCAACTGACTAGGTATCCCCTTTCCAACTGACTAGGTATCCTGCTTCCCTCCTTTCCAACTGATTGGTATCCTTTCAAACTGACTAGGTATCCCCCTTTCAACTGATTATCCCTTCTTTCCAACTGACTAGGTATCCCCTTTCTAACTGACTAGGTATCCCCTTCCAACTGACTAGGTATCCCTTTCTAACTGACTTTTTAGGTATCCCTTTCCAACTGGTATCCCTTTCCAACTGACTAGGTATCCCCCTTTTTTCCAACTGACTAGGTATCCTTTCAATCTCTTATCCTTTCAAACTGACTAGGTATCCCCTTTCCAACTGACTAGGTATCCCCTTTCCAACTGACTAGGTATCCCCTTTCCAACTGACTAGGTATCCCCTATCCTCCAACTGACTAGGTATCCCCTTTCCAACTGACTAGGGGTCCCTCTTTCCAACTGACTAGGTATCCCTAACTTAGGTCCCCCTTTCTAACTGACTAGGTATCCCCCAACTGACTAGGTATCCTTCCAACTGACTAGGTATCCCCCTTCCTTTCCAACTGACTAGGTATCCCCTTTCCTTCCAACTGACTAGGTATCCCTTTCCTTCCAACTGACTAGGTATCCTTTCCAACTGACTAGGTATCCCTTCCAACTGACTAGGTATCCCCTTTCCAACTGACTAGGTATCCCCTTTCCAAATGACTAGGTATCCCCCTTTCCAACTGACTAGGTATCCCCTTTTTCCAACTGACTAGGTATCCCCCCTTCCAACTGACTAGGTATCCCCTTTCCAACTGACTAGGTATCCCCTTTCTAACTGACTAGGTATCCCTTTCTGACTAGGTATCCCCTTTCCAACTGACTAGGTATCCCCCCTTTCCAACTGACTAGGTATCCCCTTTCCAACTGACTAGGTATCCCCTTTCCCTTTCCAACTGACTAGGTATCCCCCCCTTTCCAACTGACTAGGTATCCTTTCCCTTTCCAACTGACTAGGTATCCCCCTTTCCAACTGACTAGGTATCCCTTTCCAACTGACTAGGTATCCCCTTTCCAAATGACTAGGTATCCCCTTTCCAACTGACTAGGTATCCCCCTTTTCCAACTGACTAGGTATCCCCCCTTCCAACTGACTAGGTATCCCCTTTCCCTTTCCAACTGACTAGGTATCCCCTCTAACTGACTAGGTATCCCCTTCCAACTGACTAGGTATCCCCTTTCTAACTGACTAGGTATCCTTTCCAACTGACTAGGTATCCCCTTTCCAACTGACTAGGTATCCCCTTTCCAACTGACTAGGTATCCCCTTTCCCTTTCCAACTGACTAGGTATCCCCCCTTCCAACTGACTAGGTATCCCCCTTTCCAACTGACTAGGTATCCCCTTTCCAACTGACTAGGTATCCCCTTACCAACTGACTAGGTATCCCCTTTCCAACTGACTAGGTATCCCCTTTCCAACTGACTAGGTATCCCCCTTTCCAACTGACTAGGTATCCCCCTTTCCCTTTCCAACTGACTAGGTATCCCCTTTCCAACTGACTAGGTATCCCCTTTCCAACTGACTAGGTATCCCCTTTCCAACTGACTAGGTATCCCCTTTCCTTTCCAACTGACTAGGTATCCCCTTTCCTTTCCAACTGACTAGGTATCCCCTTTCCTTTCCAACTGACCAGGTATCCCCTTCCAACTGACTAGGTATTTCCAACTGACTAGGTATCCCCTTTCCAACTGACTAGGTATCCCCCTTTCCTTTCAACTGACTAGGTATCCCTCCCTTTCCAACTGACTAGGTATCCCCCTTTCCAACTGACTTGGTATCCCCTTTCCAACTGACTAGGTATCCTCCTTTCCAACTGACTAGGTATCCTTTCCAACTGACTAGGTATCCCCTTTCCAACTGACTAGGTATCCCTTTTCCAACTGACTAGGTATCCCCTTTCCAACTGACTAGGTATCCCCCCTTTTCCAACTGACTAGGTATCCCCCCTTCAACTGACTAGGTATCCCCTTTCCAACTGACTAGGTATCCCCTAGGTATCTTTCCAACTGACTAGGTATCCCCTTCCAACTGACTAGGTATCCCCCCTTTCCAACTGACTAGGTATCCCCTTTCCAACTGACTAGGTATCCCCCTTCCAACTGACTAGGTATCCCCCCTTTCCAACTGACTAGGTATCCCCCTTCCAACTGACTAGGTATCCCCCTTTCCAACTGACTAGGTATCCCCTTTCCAACTGACTAGGTATCCTCTTCCAACTGACTAGGTATCCCCTTTCCAACTGACTAGGTATCCCCTTTCCTTTCCAACTGACTAGGTATCCCCCCTTTCCAACTGACTAGGTATTCCCCTTTCCAACTGACTTTCCAACTGACTAGGTATCCCCTTTCCAACTGACTAGGTTTCCAACTGACTAGGTATCCCCTTTCCAACTGACTAGGTATCCCCCTTTCCAACTGACTAGGTATCCCCTTTCCAACTGACTAGGTATCCCCCTTTCCAACTGACTAGGTATCCCCTTTCCCTTCCAACTGACTAGGTATCCTCTCCTTTCCACCTGACTAGGTATCCCCCTTTCCAACTGACTGGTATCCCCTTTCCAACTGACTTGGTATCCCCCTTTCCAACTGACCAGGTATCCAACTGACTAGGTATCCCCCCTTTCCAACTGACTAGGTATCCCCCTTTCCAACTGACTAGGTATCCCCCCTTTCCAACTGACTAGGTATCCCCTTTCCAACTGACTAGGTATCCCCTTCCAACTGACTAGGTATCCCCTTTCCAACTGACTAGGTATCCCCCTTTCCAACTGACTAGGTATCCCCCTTTCCAACTGACTAGGTATCCCCCCTTTCCTTTCCAACTGACTAGGTATCCTTCTTTCCAACTGACTCAGGTATCCCCCTTTCCAACTGACTAGGTATCCCCCTTTCCAACTGACTAACTGACTAGGTATCCCCCTTTCCAACTGACTAGGTATTCCCCTTTCCAACTGACTAGGTATCCCCTTTCCAACTGACTAGGTATCCTTTCCAACCTTATCCCCTTTCCAACTGACTAGGTATCCCCTATCTCCCCCCTTCCAACTGACTAGGTATCCTCCTTCCAACTGACTAGGTATCCCCTTTCCAACTGACTAGGTATCCCCTTTCCAACTGACCAGGTATCCCCTTTTCCAACTGACTTATCCCCCTTTCCAACTGACTAGGTATCCCCCTTTCCCTTTCCAACTGACTAGGTATCCCCTTTTCCAACTGACAAGGTATCCCCTTTCAACTGACTAGGTATCCTTTCCAACTGATCCCTCTAACTGACTAGGTATCCTTTCCAACTGACTAGGTATCTAACTGACTAGGTATCCCCTTTCCAACTGACCCCTTCCAACTGACTAGGTATCCCCTTCCAACTGACCCCTCTAACTGACTAGGTATCCCCCTTCTCTGACTAGGTATCCCCTTCCAACTGACTAGGTATCTTTCCAACTGACTAGGTATCCCTTCCAACTGACTAGGTATCCCCTTTCCCTTTCCAACTGACTAGGCATCCCCTTCCTTCAACTGACAAGGTATCCTCTTTCCAACTGACTAGGTATCCCCCTTTCCAACTGACTAGGTATCCCCTTTCCAACTGACTAGGTATCCCCTTCCAACTGACTAGGTATCCTTTCCAACTGACTAGGTATCCTCTTTCCAACTGACTAGGCATCCCCTTTTCCAACTGACTAGGTATCCTTTCTAACTGACTAGGTATCCCCTTTCCCTGACTAGGTATCCAACTGACTAGGTATCCCCTTTCCAACTGACTAGGTATCCCCTTTCCAACTGACTAGGTATCCCCTTTCTTCCAACTGACTAGGTATCCCCTTTCCAACTGACTAGGTATCCCCTTTCCAACTGACTAGGTATCCCTTTCCAACTGACTTATCCAACTGACTAGGTATCCCCCTTTCCAACTGACTAGGTATCCCCCTTTCCAACTGACTAGGTATCCCCTTCCAACTGACTAGGTATCCCCCTTTCCAACTGACTAGGTATCCCCCTTTCCAACTGACTAGGTATCCCCTTTCCAACTGACTAGGTATCCCCTTTCCAACTGACTAGGGTATCCCCCTTTTCCAACTGACTAGGTATCCCCTTTTCCTTCCAACTGACTAGGTATCCCCTTCCAACTGACTAGGTATCCCCTTTCCAACTGACTAGGTATCCCCCTTCTTTCCAACTGACTAGGTATCCCCTTTCCAACTGACTAGGTCCCCTTTCCAACTGACTAGGTATCCCCTTCCCTAGGTATCCCCTCTTTCCAACTGACTAGGTATCCTTCCAACTGACTAGGTATCCCCCCCTTTCCAACTGACTAGGTATCCCCCTTTCCAACTGACTAGGTATCCCCTTTCCAACTGACTAGGTATCCCCTTTCAACTGACTAGGTATCCCCTTCAACTGACTTATCCCCTTTCCAACTGACTAGGTATCCCCTTTCCTTCCAACTGACTAGGTATCCCCCTTTCCAACTGACTAGGTATCCCCCTTTCCAACTGACTAGGTATCCCCCTTTTCCAACTGACTAGGTATCCCCTTCCCTTCCAACTGACTAGGTATCCCCTTTCCTTTCAACTGACTAGGTATCCCCCTTTCCAACTCTTTCTCCAACTGACCAGGTATCCTTTCCCTTTCCAACTGACTGGTATCCCTGACTTTCCCCTTTCCAACTGACTAGGTATCCCCCTTTCCAACTGACTAGGTATCCCCCTTTCCTTCCAACTGACTAGGTATCCTTCCCTTTCCAACTGACTAGGTATCCCCCTTTCCAACTGACTTGGTTTCCCTTTCCAACTGACTAGGTATCCTTTCCAACTGACTAGGTATCCCCCTTTCCAACTGACTAGGTATCCCCTTTCCTTTCAACTGACTAGGTATCCCCTTTCTAACTGACTAGGTATCCCCCTTTCCAACTGACTAGGTATCCCCTTTCTAACTGACTAGGTATCCCCCTTTCCAACTGACTAGGTATCCCCCTTTCCAACTGACTAGGTATCCCCTTCCCTTTCAACTGACTAGGTATCC
>NW_025754280.1:0-9357 GCF_021184085.1 Oncorhynchus gorbuscha | reverse complement strand
TGAGAGTGGGAGAGAGTGGATGGAGGGATTGCATCAGCCAGAGAGTGGACGGAGTGGACAGAGACAGCCAAGAGTATGGGAGAGAGGGATGGAGGGATACAGACAGCCGGGTGAGAGTGGAGAGAGGATGGAGTGGACACAGAATAGGAAGAGGGATGGAGGGATACAGACAACCCAGTGAGAGTGGGAAAGAGGGATGGAGGGATACAGACAAAATGGGTGAGAGTGGGAGAGGGATGGAGGGATACAGACAGCGGGTGAGTGGGAGGGGATGGAGGGATACAGACAGCGGGTGAGAGTGGGATGGATGGGGGACAGCGGGTGAGAGGAGAGGATGGATGCAGACAACGGGTGAGAGTGGGAGATAGAGACAGGGATGGAGGGATACAGACAGCGGGTGAGAGTGGGAGAGAGGGATGGAGGGATACAGACAGCGGATGAGAGTGGGAGAAGGGATGGAGGGATACAGACAGCGGGTGAGAGTGGGGATGGAGGGATAGAGACAGCGGGTGAGTGGAGAGAAGGGATGGAGGATACAGACAGCAGGTGAGGATGGAGGATACAGACAGCGGAATGGAGGGATACAGACAGCGGTTGAGGGTGGGAGAGAGGATGGAGGGATACAGACAGCGGGTGAGAGTGGGAGAGGATGGAGGGATACAGACAGCGGGTGAGAGTGGGAGAGGATGGAGGGATACAGACAGCGGGTGAGAGTGGGAGAGGGATGGAGGTATACAGACAGCGGGTGAGAGTGGGAGAGAGGGATGGAGGGATACAGACAGCGGTCAGGAGTGGGATGGAGGATGGAGGGATCAGAGAGTGAAGTAGATGGAGGGATACAGACAGCGGGTGAGAGTGGGAGAGGATGGATGGAGGGATACAGACAGCGGGTGAGAGTGGGAGAGGGATGGAGGATACAGAGAGGGATGGATGGGATACAGACAGCGGGTGAGAGTGGGAGGGGGATGGAGGGACAGCGGAGTGAGAGAGGGATCGAGGATACAGACAGCGGGTGAGAGTGGAGTGGAGGATACAGACAGAGGTGATGGGAGGAGGGATACAGACAGCGGTGAGAGTGGGAGAGATGGAGGATACAGACAGGGGTGATGGGAGGGATGGAGGATACAGACAGCGGGTGAGAGTGGAGAGATGGAGGGATACAGACAGCGGGTGAGAGTGGGAGAGAGGATGGAGGGATACAGACAGCCAGTGAGAGGGGAGAGAGGGATGGAGGAGATACAGACAGCGGGTGAGAGCAGAGGAGTGGGAGAGTGGGAGAGGGATGGAGGGATACAGACAGCGGATGTGGAGGTGGGAGAGGGATGGATGGAGGGATAGAGACAGCGGGTGAGAGTGGGAGAGGGATGGAGGGATACAGACAGAGAGTGGGATGGAGGGATACAGACAGCAGAGAGTGGGAGAGTGGGATGGAGGATACAGACAGCGGGTGAGATTAGGATGGAGGGATACAGACAGCGGGTGAGAGTGGGAGAGAGGGATGGAGGGATACAGACAGCGGGTGAGAGTGGGAGAGGGGATGGAGGGATACAGACAGCGGGTGAGAGTGGGAGAGAGGGATGGAGGGATACAGACAGCGGGTGAGAGTGGGATGGAGGGAAGGACAGACAGCGGGTGAGAGTAGGATGGAGGACAGGGATGGAGGAGGATGGAGGGATACAGACAGCGGGTGAGAGTGGGAGAGAGGGATGGAGGATACAGACAGCGGGTGAGAGTGGGAGGGGATGGAGGGATACAGACAGCAGTGTGAGAGTGGGAGAGAGGGATGGAGGGATACAGACAGCGGATGAGAGTGGGATGGAGGGATACAGACAGCGGGTGAGAGTGGGAGAGGGATGGGAGAGGACAGCGGGTGATGGAGGATAGGGATACAGACAGCCAGCAGGTGAGAGAGTGGGAGAGAGGGATGGAGGGATACAGACAGCGGGGAGAGTGGGATAGAGGATAAGACAGCGGGTGAGAGGGGAGAGGGATGGAGGGATACAGACAGCGGGTGAGAGTGGGAGAGAGGGATGGAGGGATACAGACAGTGGGTGAGAGTGGGGGGATGGAGGATGGGAGGGATACAGACAGCGGTGAGATTGGGATGGAGGGATACAGACAGCGGAGTGGAGAGTGAGAGTGAGAGGGATGGAGGGATACAGACAGCGGGTGAGAGTGGGAGAGAGGATGGAGGGATACAGACAGCGGATGAGAGTGGAAGAGAGGGATGGACATGGATGGAGAGGATACAGACAGTGGGTGAGAGTGGGAGAGGAGGGATGGATGGAGGATACAGACAGCGGGTGAGTGGGAGAGAGGGATGGAGGGATACAGACAGGGGTGAGAGTGGGATGGAGGGATACAGACAGGGATGGGATGGAGGATACAGACAGCGGGTGAGAGTGGGAGAGAGGGATGGAGGGATACAGACAGCGGGTGAGAGTGGGAGAGAGGGATGGAGGTATACAGACAGCGGTGAGAGAGGGGAGAGAGGATGGAGGGATACAGACAGCGGGTGAGAGTGGGAAGAGGGGATGGAGGGATACAGACAGCGGGTGAGAGTAGGATGGATGGAGGATACAGACAGCGGGTGAGAGTGGGAGAGAGGGATGGAGGATGGAGCCGGTGAGAGGATGGGAGGGAGGACGGATGGAGGGATACAGACAGCGGGTGAGAGTTGGAGAGAGGGATGGAGGGATACAGACAGTGGGTGAGAGTGGAGTGGGATACAGACAGCGGGTGAGAGTGGGATGGAGGGATACAGACAGCGGGTGAGAGTGGGAGAGGGATGGAGGGATACAGACAGCGGTGAGTGGGAGAGATGGATGGGATACAGACAGCGGGTGAGAGTGGGAGAGAGGGATGGAGGGATACAGACAGCGGGTGAGAGTGGGAGAGGATGGAGGGATACAGACAGCGGATGAGAGTGGGAGAGAGGGATGGAGGGATACAGACAGCGGGTGAGAGTGGGATGGAGGGACAGCGGGGAGAGTGGGAGAGGGATGGAGGATACAGACAGCGGGTGAGAGTGGGGAGAGAGGGATGGAGGATACAGACAGCAGGTGAGAGTGGGAGAGGGAGGAGGGATACAGACAGCGGGTGGTGAGAGAGGATGAGGATACAGACAGCGGGATGATACATGAGGATACAGACAGCGGTGAGAATGGGAGAGAGGGATGGAGGGATACAGACAGCCGGTGAGAGTGGGATGGAGAGGGATGGAAGGGATACAGACAGCGGGTGAGAGTGGGAGAGAGGGATGGAGGGATACAGACAGCGGGTGAGAGTGGGAGAGAGGGATGAGGGATACAGACAGCGGGTGAGGATGGGACACAGACAGAGGATGGAGGGATACAGACAGCGGGTGAGAGGGATGGAGGGATGGAGGGATAGAGACAGCGGGTGAGAGTGGGAGAGAGGGATGGAGGGATACAGACAGCGGGTGAGAGTGGGATGGAGGGATACAGGTGGATACAGACGATGGCGGGTGAGAGGTGGGAGAGAGGGATGGAGGGATACAGACAGCGGGTGAGAGTGGGAGAGGGATGGAGGGATACAGACAGCGGGTGAGAGTGGGAGAGAGGATGGAGGAGATACAGACAGCGGGTGAGAGTGGGAGAGAGGGATGGAGATACAGACAGTGGGTGAGAGTGGGATGGAGGGATACAGACAGCGGGTGAGAGTGGGAGAGGATGGAGGGATACAGACAGCGGAGAGTGGGAGAGGGATGGAGGATACAGACAGGTGTGAGAGTGGGAGAGGGATGGAGGATACAGACAGCGGGTGAGAGTGGGAGAGAGGGATGGAGGGATACAGACAGCGGGTGAGAGGATGGGATGGAGGGATGGGGTGAGAGGGAGATGGAGGGATACAGACAGCGGGTGAGAGTGGGAGAGAGGGATGGAGGGATACAGACAGCGGGGTGAGAGAGGGATGGAGGATACAGACAGCCGGTGAAGTGAGAGAGGGATGGAGGGATACAGACAGCGGGTGAGAGTGGGAGAGAGGGATGGAGGGATACAGACAGCGGGTGAGAGTGGGAGAAGGGATGGAGGGATACAGACAGCGGGTGAGAGTGGGATGGAGGGATACAGACAGCGGGTGAGGGGGATGGAGGGATACAGACAGTGGTGAGAGTGATCAAGGAGGAGATGGAGGGATACAGACAGCGAGTGAGACGTGGGAGAGAGGGATGGAGGGATACAGACAGCGGTGAGAGTGGGAGAGTGGGATGGAGGGATACAGACGTGAGACAGGGTGGAGGATCATCAGTGGGAGAGAGGGAGGGATACAGACAGCGGGGGAGAGTGGAGGGATACAGACAGGTGAGGGAGGGATGGAGGGATACAGACAGCGGGTGAGAGTGGGAGGGGATGGAGGATACAGACGGGAGAGTGGGGAGAAGGGGATGGAGGATACAGACAGTGGGTGAGAGTGGGATGGAGGGATACAGACAGCGGGTGAGAGTGGGAGAGGGGATGGAGGATACAGACAGCGGGTGAGAGTGGGATGGGATGGAGGGATACAGACAAGTGAGTGGGAGAGGGATGGAGGATACAGACAGGGAGTGGGAGGATGGAGGTATACAGACAGCGGGTGAGTGGGAGAGAGGGATGGAGGGATACAGACAGCGGGTGAGGTGGGATGGAGGGATACAGACAGCGGGTGAGAGGGAGGGATACAGATCGGGATGGAGGGATACAGACAGCGGGTGAGAGTGGGAGAGGGGATGGAGGGATACAGACAGCGGTGAGAGGGGAGAGGGATGGAGGGATACAGACAGCGGGTGAGAGTGGGGAGAGAGGGATGGAGGGATACAGACAGCGGGTGAGGTGAGGGATACAGGCGGGTGAGAGTGGATGGAGGGATACAGACAGCGGGTGAGTGGGAGAGGATGGAGGGATACAGACAGCGGGTGAGAGTGGGAGAGAGGGATGGAGGGATACAGACAGCGGGTGAGAGTGGGAGGGGATGGAGGGATACAGACAGCGGGTGAGAGTGGGAGAGAGGGATGGAGGATACAGACAGCGGGTGAGAGTGGGATGGAGGAAAGATACAGACAGCGGGTGAGAGTGGGAGGAGATGGAGGGATACAGACAGCGGTGAGAGTGGAAGAGAGGATGGAGGGATACAGACAGCGGGTGAGAGTGGGAGAGGATGGAGGATACAGACAGCGGGTGAGAGTGGGAGAGAGGATGGAGGGATACAGACAGCGGGTGAGAGTGGGATGAGGGATACAGACAGCGGGTGAGAGTGGGGATGGAGGGATACAGACAGCGGGTGAGAGTGGGAGAGAGGGATGGAGGGATACAGACAGCGGGTGAGAGTGGAGAGAGGGATGGAGGATACAGACAGCAGACAGCGGGAGTGGGAGTGGGATGGAGGGATGGGAGGGGAGAGATGGAGGATACAGACAGCGGGTGAGAGTGGGATGGAGGGATACAGACAGCGGGTGAGAGTGGGAGACAGGGATGGAGGGATACAGACAGCGGGTGAGAGCGGGAGAGAGGATGGAGGGATACAGACAGCGTGTGAGAGTGGAGAGGGGATGGAGGGAGACAGACAGCGGGTGAGAGGTGGGAGAGAGGATGGAGGGATACAGACAGCGGTGAGAGTGGGAGAGTGGGATGGAGGGATACAGACAGCGGGTGAGAGTGGGATGGAGGATGGACATACAGACAGCGGGTGACAGTTGGAGAGAGAGGATGGAGGGATACAGACAGCGGGTGAGAGTGGGATGGAGAGGGATGGAGGAGATACAGACAGCGGGTGACAGTTGGAGAGAGGGATGGAGGGATACAGACAGCGGGTGAGAGTGGGATGGAGGGAGATGGAGGGATACAGACAGCGGGTGAGAGTGGGATGGAGAGGGATGGAGGGATACAGACAGCGGGTGAGAGTGGGAAGGGATGGAGGGATACAGACAGCGGGTGAGTGGGAGAGGATGGAGGGATACAGACAGCGGGAGAGAGTGGGATGGAGGGATACAGACAGCGGGTGAGTGGGAGAGAGGGATGGAGAGATACAGACAGCGGGGATGGAGGGATACAGACAGCGGGTGACAGTGGGAGAGGGATGGAGGGATACAGACAGCAGGGTGAGAGTGCGAGAGTGGAAGATACAGACAGTGGGTGAGAGTGGAAGGATGGATGGGGATACAGACAGCGGGTGAGAGTGGGATGGAGGATACAGACAGCGGGTGAGGAGAGTGGGAGAGGATACAGAGGGATGGAGGGATACAGACGGCGGGTGAGAGTGGGAGAGGATGGAGGGATACAGACAGCGGATGGAGGGAGGAGGGATGGAGAGGATACAGACAGCGGTGTGTGGATGGAGGATACAGACAGCGGGTGGGAGAGTGGGATGGGGGATACAGACAAGCGGGTGATACAGACAGCGGGTGAGAGTGGGATGGAGAGGGATGGAGGGATGGAGGATACAGACAGCGGGTGAGAGTGGGAGAGAGGGATGGAGGATACAGACAGCGGGTGAGAGTGGGATGGAGGGATACAGACAGCGGGTGAGAGTGGGAGAGAGGGATGGAGGGGGATACAGACAGCGGGTGAGAGTGGGAGAGAGGGATGGAGGGATACAGACAGCGGGTGAGAGTGGGATGGAGGAGGGATGGGAGAGGATGGAGACAGACGGGTGAGAGTGGGATGAGGATGGGATGGGAGGGATACAGACAGCGGGTGAGAGTGGGAGAGAGGGATGGAGGGATACAGACAGCGGGTGAGAGTGGGAGAGAGGGATGGAGGGATACAGACAGTGGGTGAGAGTGGGAGAGAGGGATGGAGGATACAGACAGCAGGTGAGAGGATGGAGGGATAGAGACAGCGGGTGAGAGTGGGAGAGAGGATGGAGGGATACAGACAGCGGGTGAGAGTGGGAGAGGATGGAGGATACAGACAGAGTGAGAGTGGGATGGAGGGATACAGACAGCGGGTGAGAGTGGGAGAGGATGGAGGGATACAGACAGCGGGCGGAGAGAGGGATGAGAGTGGGAGATGGATGGGATACAGACAGCGGGTGAGAGTGGGAGAGAGGGATGGAGGGATACAAACAGCGGGTGAGAGTGGGAGAGAGGGATGGTGGTATACAGACAGCGGGTGAGAGTGGGAGAGAGGGATGGAGGGATACAGACAGCGGGTGAGAGTGGGATGGAGGGATACAGACAGCGGGTGAGAGTGGGATGGAGGGATACAGACAGCGGGTGAGAGTGGGAGGAGGAGAGGGATACAGGATGGGAGAGGGATGGAGGGGATACAGACAGCGGGTGAGAGTGGGAGAGAGGGATGGAGGGATACAGACAGCGGGTGAGAGTGGGAGAGAGGGATGGAGGGATACAGACAGCAGGTGAGAGTGGGAGAGAGGGATGGAGGGATACAGACAGCGGGTAAGAGTGGGAGAGAGGGATGGAGGGATACAGACAGCGGGTGAGAGTGGGAGAGAGGGATAGGGTGCACAGTATTGGTCGTGCTCCATAACGCTTTGTGCTGTGTGAAGGTGGCTCAACCTGTAGCTAGCTCAGAATAGTTAGTGTGGTAGTCAAACCTGAACAATGGTGTGTGTGTGTGTGTGCGTGTGTGTGTGTGTGTGTGCGTGCTGTGCGTGCGTGCGTGTGTGTTCGACTGCAGCAAAGGATTAACACTTAGATGAATGTATTTTTCCAAAATGCTCTTACAGTGTTAGGCGGGAGAGAGAGACAGAGAAACAAAGAGAGAGAACAAGAAAGAGACACACAACAGCAAACCATTCTCCCTAGCTGATTCTCCCTGTATACAGCATTGGGATGTCTGTCTCTCTCACACTCTGTATACTGTGTGTGTGTGTGTGTGTGTGTGTGTGTGTGTGTGTGTGTGTGCGTGCGTGCGTGCGTGCGTGCGTGCGTGCGTGCGTGCGCGACTGTCCAACCATATGCCCTTCGTACCCTCCGCATGGATCTCGATGAAGTACTCAAATGTGTGTTCGTTGCTGTGACTCCCTGTGAGTAGGTGTGTGTACGTATGTGTGTGTGCTCCGTGTTGACAGATCTCTCCTGCATCGGTGAAGTCTACGCAAACCACCGCTCTGTGGTGACAGATCTCTCCTGCAGAGTATTTAGCCTGAGGAGTTGGCACTGAGGAGTCTGTAAACTTCAAGTCCCGAAGACTTCTACATTCACAGCAGCTATCCACCCACTTGTTTAACACCACTCCGAGGCCGGTGAATAATCCTCTATGGAGCTACGTGGATTTGCTATGGATGAGCAGCTCGAGTCAGACAGCTGAAAGTAGCACGGATATGTGCTCAGGTGTGCAATCCTACGCCAAAAGCACAGGATTACTTTGCAGAAACTGACTGTGCTATATTCCCTGTGTAATGCCACTTGCTGGAAGAGCTAGCTAGCATCATCCGCACAAAGGGAAGCGGAGGACACCGATTTGCCTACGTACAGTGGGAAGAGGGAAACGGATGTCATCTCCACTTATTTGTGGACTTAACGCAACTGGCGACAGGCCACAACTGAGCGGAGAAACGCCGCAAACGGGCAGCATGTGGGCTGATGTCACTGTGGGAGAATAAGACTCTGCTGCACCTGTCACTGTGCGGCTTGGTGCCGCACCCCACGGTACAACATAGCAGACTTTCGAAAGAGAGAGAGAGACAACAGACAGTATTCTCCCATTCACTCCCATAGAGACGAGGTTCAAGGCACTTCCACAGAGGCTTCCTGGGGTCGCCCCAAAGCGCGTCGGGGTGGAGACGGGTGGAAAGTGCGAGGTGAGAGAAAGACATGCGAGAGAGGAAGTGAGGGAAAGAGAGGAAACAGAGACTGGAAGAGAAACGGCTACCCACAAAGCCTGTCACCATAGAGACATAAAAAAGAGAAAAAGGAGGGGAATATATTGAGAGAGTAAGAAGTTGAGCGAGATACAGGGCTGGAGATGGTGTTGATAGAGAAGGAGAAAAGAGAGGAGAGGGAGAAGAGGTAAAGTGTGCAAGAGAGAGACGGAGGAAGTGAGAGAGAAGGAAAGAGAAACAGAGGCTGGAAGAGAAAGAGATGACGATGATGATTTCACAGTCTAGCAGCTCTTCAGACTAACAAACAAACAGGGTCGGCAGAGGCTGTTAACAACTCCATAAATCCAGGAGGCTCAACTTCACTTCACTCCCAACTTCACTCTTTGCATCTTTGAAAAGCTTCTCAATAATTCACAGTGGAAAACAAGAAGCTCAGCAACCACAGCTAGTTACCTCTCTCTTACTCTGTCTCTCTCTCTCTCTCCTACTCTGTCTCTCGTTCTCTCTCTGTCTCTGTCTCTGTCTCTGTCTCTGTCTCTGTCTCTGTCTCTGTCTCTGTCTCTGTGTCTCTCT
>NW_025754279.1:0-9359 GCF_021184085.1 Oncorhynchus gorbuscha | reverse complement strand
AGGCTGTCACCAAAAGTCTACCAAAACTATTTCAGGCGTAATTAGTTCAGACATAAACATGCAGATATCATACTGATATGTGGTTTGGGAGTGTTAAATTATGCACATCGTTTTATTTAATTAAGCTGCAATTGAAAATGAGATGGGTGGTTTTAGCAGGAAGAATGACAGAGGTGTCACGCCCTGGTCTTAGTAATTTGTGTTTTGAGTGTTTCATGGGTGATTGTTCATGTCTCTGTGTTACTGTGTTAGTTTGCACCAGTATAGGCTGTTTCGGTTTTCGTGTTACGTTTCTTGTTTTTGTATTGTTCGTGTTTATTCGTTATTAAACATGTATGAAAATTACCACGCTGCATTTTGGTCCGATCCTTGCTACACCCTCTTCGTCAGATAGAAGAAAACCGTGACAGAATCACCCACCACAACAGGACCAAGCGGTGTGGTGACAGGCAGCGGCAGGAGGAGCAGCGATCACAGGACTTCTGGACTTGGGAGGAGATCCTGGATGGTAAAGGACCCTGGGCACAGGCTGGGGAATATCGCCGCCCCAAAGCAGAGCTGGAGGCAGCGAAAACAGAGAGGCGGCATTACGAGGAGCAGGAGAGGCAGCGATGTCAGGATTTTGGGACATGGGAGCAGAATCTGGACTACACTACTTGGGAAGAGATAGACAGGTGGTCGGTCGACCCAGGGAGAGTGCCGGAGCCCGCCTGGGATTCGATGCAGCAGTGCGAGGAAGGTTACAGGAGAATGAGGTTGGCGAGACGAACACGGCGGCGTGGAAGGAAGCCCAGGAGTCAGCACCAAAAGATTATTGGGGGGCTCACAGGGAGTATGGCGGCGCCAAGTAGGAGACATGCGCCAACTTCCTGTGCTTACCGGGGGGCTACAGAGACCGGGCAGGCACCATGTTATGCTGTGGAGCGCACGGTGTCTCCAGTGCGGGTGCAAAGCCCGGTGCCGTACACACCAGCTCCTCGTATCGGCCAGGCTAGAGTGGGCATCGAGCCAGGTAAGGTTGGGCAGGCGTGGTGCTCAAGAGCTCCAGTGCGCCTGCACGGTTCAGTCTATCCAGTACCACCTCCACGCATCAGCCCTCCGGTGGCAACTCCCCGCACCAGGCTTCCTGTGCGTGTCCTCGGCCCAGTACCACCAGTGCCAGCACCACGCACCAGTCTTTCAGTACGCTTCGCCTGTCCAGCGCTGCCAGAGCCTTCCTCCTCTCCAGCGCTGCCGGAGTCTCCCGCCTGTTTAGCGCTGCCAGAGCCTTCCTCCTCTACAGTGCTGCTGGGGTCTCCTGCCTGTTCAGCGCTGCCAGAGCTGCCAGTCTGTATGGAGCAGTCAGAGCCGCCAGTCTGCATGGAGCAGCCAGAGCCGCCAGTCTGCATGGAGCAGCCAGAGCCGCCAGTCTGCATGGAGCAGCCAGAGCCGCCAGTCTGCATGGAGCAGCCAGAGCCGCCAGTCTGCATGGAGCAGCCAGAGCCGCCAGTCTGCATGGAGCAGCCAGAGCAGCCAGTCAGCCAGGATCCGCCAGTCAGCCATGATCTTCCAGATCCGCCAGTCAGCCAGGATCCGCCAGTCAGCCAGGATCTGCCGGAACCGCCAGTCAGCCCGGATCTGCCGGAACCGCCAGTCAGCCAGGATCTGCCGGAACCGCCAGTCAGCCAGGATCTGCCGGAACTGCCAGTCGGCCAGGATCTGCCGGAACCGCCAGCCAGCCAGGATCTGCCGGAACCGCCAGTCAGCCAGGATTTGCCAGTTCCAACTACCTGCCTGAGCTTCCCCTCAGTCCCGAGCTGCCCCTCAGGCCCGAGCTGCCCTTCAGGCCCGAGCTGCCCCTCAGTCCAGTGGGGTTCTTGGTGAGGGTTACTAGGCCAAGGTCAGCGGCGAGGGTCGCCAATCAAAGGATGCGATGCAGGTGGACTAAGACTTTGTTGGAGTGGGGTCCACGTCCCGCGCCGGAGCCGCCAACGTGGACAGACGCCCACCCGGACCCTCCCCTAAGGATTTAGGTGTGCGGCCGGGAGTCCGCACCTTGGGGGGGGGGGGTTCTGTCACGCCCTGGTCTTAGTATTTTGCGTTTTCCTTATTATTTTGGTCAGGCCAGGGTGTGACATGAGTTTATTTATGTGGTGTGTTTTGTCTTGGGTTTTTTGTAGGTATTGGGATTGTGAATTAGTAGGGTTATCTAGAAAAGTCTATGGTTGCCTGAAGTGGTTCTCAATCAGAGGCAGGTGTTTATCGTTGTCTCTGATTGGAAACCACATTTAGGCAGCCATTTTCTTTGAGTGTTTCGTGGGTGATTGTTCCTGTCTCTGTGTTACTGTGTTAGTTTGCACCAGTATAGGCTGTTTCGGTTTTCATGTTACGTTTCTTGTTTTTGTATTGTTCCTGTTTATTCGTTATTAAACATGTATGAAAATTACCACGCTGCATTTTGGTCCGATCCTTGCTACACCTCTTCGTCAGAGGAGGAGATAGAAGAAAACCGTGACAAGATGAAATAGCTTAAATTATTTTAAAATATGGTTTAAGATCGCAGAGTAAATTCGCAGAAATCTGTTAAAGTCAAATTGTTAATCATAATTCATAAATTGTTCAACGCAAAGTAATTACTTCAACATCACACTACCATGAAATGGTTTATCTTGATGAAGCAATAATTTCAAAGTAGCTTACGTGTAGGGAACATCTGTTGTACATTGAAAATAAATACTGACTATATATAGAGTTGAAGTCAGAAGTTTACATACACCTTAGCCAATTACATTTAAACTCAGTTATTCACAAATCCTGACGTTTAATCCTAGTAGAAATGCCCTGTCTTGGGCCAGTTAGGATCACCACTTTATTTTAAGAATGTGAAATGTCAGAATATTAGTAGAGAGAATGTTTTATTTCAAATTTACATTTTTTCATCACATTCCTAGTGGGTCACACGTTTACATACACTCAAATAGTATTTGGTAGCATTGCCATTAAATTGTTTAACTTTGATCAAACATTTCAGATAGCCTTCCACCAGTTTCCCACAATAAAATGTTAATTCTGGCGCATTCCTCCTGACAGAGCTGGAGAAACTGAATCAGGATTGTAAGGCCTCCTTGCTAGCACACACTTTCAGTTCTGCCCACACATTTTTTATAGGACTGAGGTCAAGACTTTGTGATACCTTGACTATGTTATCCTTAAGCCATTTTGCCACAACTTTGGAAGTATGCTTGGTGTCATTGCGACCAAGCTTTAACTTCCTGACTTATGTCTTGAAGATGTTGCTTCAATATATCAACATAATTTTCCCATCTATTTTGTGAAGTGTACCAGTCCCTCCCACAACATGATGCTGCCACCCCCGTGCTTCACGGTTGGGATGGTGTTCTTCGGCTTGCAAGCAACCCCCTTTTTCCTCCAAACATAACGATGGTCATTATGGCCAAACAGTTCTAGTTTTGTTTCATCAGACCAGAGGACATTTCTCCAAAAAGTACGATCTTTGTCCCTATGTGCAGTTGCAAACCGTAGTCTGGATTTTTTTTGGTGGTTTTGGAACAGTGGCTTCTTCCTTGCTGAACAGCCTTTCAGGTTATGTCAATATAGGACTAATTTTACTGTGGATATAGATACTTTTGTACCTGTTTTCTCCAGCATCTTCACAAGGTCCTCTGCTGTTGTTCTGGGATTGATTTGCACTTTTTGCACCAAAGTATGTTCATCTCTAGGAGAATGTGTCTCCTTCCTGAGCGGTATGACTGCTGCATGGTCGCATGGTGTTTATACTAGCGTACTATTGCTTGTACAGATGAACGTGGTACGTTAAGGCATTTGGAAATTGCTCCCAAGGATGAACCAGACTTGTGGAGGTCTACAATTTTTCTTCTGAGGTCTTGGCTGATTTCTTTTGATTTTTCCATGATGTCAAGCAAAGAGGCACTGCATTTGAAGGTAGGCCTTGAAATACATCCACAGGTACACCTCCAATTGACTCAAATTATGTCAATTAGTCTTTGAGATGCTTCTAATGCCATGACATCATTTTCTGGAATTTTCCAAGCTGTTTAAAAGGCACAGTCAACTTAGAGTATGTAATTTTCTGACCCACTGGATTTGTGATACAGTGAATTATCAGTGAAATAATTTTTCTGTAAACAATTTTTGGACAAAATTACTTGTGTCATGCACAAAGTAGATGTCTGTCACGCCTTGGTCATTGTATCTTGTGTTTTGTTATATGTTTGGGTAGGCCAGGGTGTGACATGGGTTTATATGTTGTATTTCGTATTAGGGTTTGTATTAATTGAGAGTGTGTATTATTAGGGGGGTGTGTCTAGTTAGGCTTGGCTGCCTGACGCGATTCCTAATTGGGAGTCAGCTGATTCTAGTTGTCTCGGATTGGGAACCGTATTTAGGCAGCCTGAGTGCGCGTTGTATTTCGTGGGTGATTGTACCTGTCTTTGTGTTAGTCACCAGATAGGCTGTAAGTAGTTTCACTCGTTTGTTGTTTTGTATTCTCAGTTATTTCATGTACAGCATTTTATAAATATAAATAAATATATGCCATTTAGCAGACGCTTTTATCCAAAGCGACTTACAGTCATGTGTGCATACATTCTACGTATGGGTGGTCCCGGGGATCGAACCCACTACCCTGGCGTTACAAGCGCCATGCTCTACCAACTGAGCTACAGAAGGACCTACACGCTGCATTTCGGTCTGACTCACTTCAAACAACAGATGAATATCATTACAGAATCACCCACCACGATTCGCAGACCGAGCAGCGTGTGAACTGGCAGGATCTAAAGGAGGACGCTATGGACGGCAGAAGCAGGGATTATACGACGTGGGAAGAAATCGACAGGTGGGCGGCCGACCCAGGGCGAGTGCAGGAGCCCGCCTGGGATTCCCTACAGCAATGCGAAGAGGGCTATACACGTATGGAATCGAGAAGGAAAGCATTGCTATACAGAGCGAAAACTGAAGGTAACAGGGGAAAGCGCAGAGAGAGAGTGGCTGAGTCAGGAAACAGACCTGAGCCTACTCTCCCTGTTAATTGTGAAGAGCAGTTGCAATGGGAGAGAATGCATCATTTGGAGATTTGGACATGGGAGGAGGAATTAGACGGTCAAGGACCCTGGGAGCAGCCGGGAGAATATTGCCGTCCCAAGGAGGAAATAGAGGCAGCTAAAGCGGAGAGGCGTATTAACATCCTTATCATTTATCGCCCTCCAGGTCCCCTCGGAGAGTTCATCAATGAGCTTGATGCCTTGATAAGCTCCTTTCCTGAGGACGGCTCACCTCTCACAGTTCTGGGTGACTTTAACCTCCCCACGTCTACCTTTGACTCATTCCTCTCTGCCTCCTTCTTTCCACTCCTCTCCTCTTTTGACCTCACCCTCTCACCTTCCCCCCCTACTCACAAGGCAGGCAATACACTCGACCTCATCTTTACTAGATGCTGTTTTTCCACTAACATCATTGCAACTCCCCTCCAAGTCTCCGACCACTACCTTGTATCCTTTTCCCTCTCGCTCTCATCCAACACTTCCCACACTGCCCCTACTCGGATGGTATCGCACCGTCCCAACCTTCGCTCTCTCTCCCCCGCTACTCTCTCCTCTTCCATCCTATCATCTCTTCCCTCTGCTCAAACCTGCTCAAACCTTCTCCAACCTATCTCCTGATTCTGCCTCCTCAACCCTCCTCTCCTCCCTTTCTGCATCCTTTGACTCTCTATGTCCCCTATCTTCCAGGCCGGCTCGGTCCTCCCCTCCCGCTCCGTGGCTTGACGACTCATTGCGAGCTCACAGAACAGGGCTCCGGGCAGCCGAGCGGAAATGGAGGAAAACTCGCCTCCCTGCGGACCTGGCATCCTTTCACTCCCTCCTCTCTACATTTTCCTCCTCTGTCTCTGCTGCTAAAGCCACTTTCTACCACTCTAAATTCCAAGCATCTGCCTCTAACCCTAGGAAGCTCTTTGCCACCTTCTCCTCCCTCCTGAATCCTCCTCCCCCTCCCCCTCCTCCCTCTCTGCAGATGACTTCGTCAACCATTTTGAAAAGAAGGTCGACGACATCCGATCCTCGTTTGCTAAGTCAAACGACACCGCTGGTTCTGCTCACACTGCCCTACCCTGTGCTCTGACCTCTTTCTCCCCTCTCTCTCCAGATGAAATCTCGCGTCTTGTGACGGCCGGCCGCCCAACAACCTGCCCGCTCGACCCTATCCCCTCCTCTCTTCTCCAGACCATTTCCGGAGACCTTCTCCCTTACCTCACCTCGCTCATCAACTTATCCCTGACCGCTGGCTACGTCCCTTCCGTCTTCAAGAGAGCGAGAGTTGCACCCCTTCTGAAAAAACCTACACTCGATCCCTCCGATGTCAACAACTACAGACCAGTATCCCTTCTTTCTTTTCTCTCCAAAACTCTTGAACGTGCCGTCCTTGGTCAGCTCTCCAGCTATCTCTCTCAGAATGACCTTCTTGATCCAAATCAGTCAGGTTTCAAGACTAGTCATTCAACTGAGACTGCTCTTCTCTGTATCACGGAGGCGCTCCGCACCGCTAAAGCTAACTCTCTCTCCTCTGCTCTCATCCTTCTAGACCTATCGGCTGCCTTCGATACTGTGAACCATCAGATCCTCCTCTCCACCCTCTCCGAGTTGGGCATCTCCGGCGCGGCCCACGCTTGGATTGCGTCCTACCTGACAGGTCGTTCCTACCAGGTGGCGTGGCGAGAATCTGTCTCCTCACCACGCCCTCTCACCACTGGTGTCCCCCAGGGCTCTGTTCTAGGCCCTCTCCTATTCTCGCTATACACCAAGTCACTTGGCTCTGTCATAACCTCACATGGTCTCTCCTATCATTGCTATGCAGACGACACACAATTAATCTTCTCCTTTCCCCCTTCTGATGACCAGGTGGCGAATCGCATCTCTGCATGTCTGGCAGACATATCAGTGTGGATGACGGATCACCACCTCAAGCTGAACTTCGGCAAGACGGAGCTGCTCTTCCTCCCGGGAAGGACTGCCCGTTCCATGATCTCGCCATCACGGTTGACAACTCCATTGTGTCCTCCTCCCAGAGCGTTAAGAACCTTGGCGTGATCCTGGAC
This sequence comes from Oncorhynchus gorbuscha, assembly GCF_021184085.1. Lineage (NCBI taxonomy): Eukaryota > Metazoa > Chordata > Actinopteri > Salmoniformes > Salmonidae > Oncorhynchus > Oncorhynchus gorbuscha. The sequence goes on along the minus strand of NW_025754279.1, from coordinate 2,245 downwards.
AACACCCTGTCGTTCTCAACTAACATCAAGGCGGTGGCCCGTTCCTGTAGGTTCATGCTCTACAACATCCGCAGAGTACGACCCTGCCTCACACAGGAAGCGGCGCAGGTCCTAATCCAGGCACTTGTCATCTCCCGTCTGGATTACTGCAACTCGCTGTTGGCTGGGCTCCTGCCTGTGCCATTAAACCCTACAACTCATCCAGAACGCCGCAGCCCGTCTAGTGTTCAACCTTCCCAAGTTCTCTCACGTCACCCCGCTCCTCCGCTCTCTCCACTGGCTTCCAGTTGAAGCTCGCATCCGCTACAAGACCATGGTGCTTGCCTACGGAGCTGTGAGGGGAACGGCACCTCAGTACCTCCAGGCTCTGATCAGGCCCTACACCCAAATAAGGGCACTGCGTTCATCCACCTCTGGCCTGCTCGCCTCCCTACCACTGAGGAAGTACAGTTCCCGCTCAGCCCAGTCAAAACTGTTCGCTGCTCTGGCTCCCCAATGGTGGAACAAACTCCCTCACGACGCCAGGACAGCGGAGTCAATCACCACCTTCCGGAGACACTTGAAACCCCACCTCTTTAAGGAATACCTAGGATAGGATAAAGTAATCCTTCTCACCCCCCCACTCCCCCCCTTAAAATATTTAGATGCACTATTGTAAAGTGGCTGTTCCACTGGATATCATAAGGTGAATGCACCAATTTGTAAGTCGCTCTGGATAAGAGCGTCTGCTAAATGACTTAAATGTAAAATGTAAATGTATGTATGAGGAGGCAGCACGGTGACGCGGTTGGAAACCGGAAAGTCACCCCAAAAAAATATTGGGGGGGGGGCTAAAAGGGAGAATAGTTATGCCAGGTAGGAAACCTGTGCATACTCCCTGTGCTCACCGTTGGGCTAGAGAGACCGGGCAAGCACCGTGTTATGCTATGGAGCGCACGGTGTTTCCAGTGCGGGTGCAGAGCCAGCTGCGACTCATACCAGCCCTTCCTATTGGCCGGGCTAGAGTGGGCATCGAGCCAGGTAAGCTTGGGCAGGCTCGGTGCTCAAGAGCTCCAGTGCGCCTGCACGGTCCGGTCTATCCAGAGCCACCTCTACACACCAGTCCTCCGGTAGCAGCTCCCCGCACCAGGCTTCCTGTGCGTGTCCTCGCGCCAGTACCACCAGTTCCAGCACCACGCACCAGGCCTCCAGTGCGCCTCGCCTGTTCAGCGCAGCCAGTGCTTTTCTCCTCTCCGGCGCTGCAGGAGTCTCCTGTCTGTCCAGCGCCACCAGTGCTACCAGTCGGCCCAGCGCGTCCAGTGCGCCACGCCTGTTCAGCGCAGCCAGAGCTTTTCTCCTCTCCTGCACTGTTGGAGTCTCCCGCCTGTTCAGCTCAGCCAGAGCCTTTCTCCTCTCCTGTGCTGCCGGAGTCTCCTGTCTGCCCAGCACCGCCAGTCGGCCCAGCGTCACCAGTCTGCCAGGATCCGCCAGAAGTGCCAGTCTGCCAAGATCTTCTAGATCGGCCAGACAACCTTAATCATCCAGGTCCACCAGCCAGCCAGGGTTTACCGGAGCCTACTACCTGCCTGAGCTTCCTCTCAGTACTGAGCTTCCTCTCAGTACTAGGCTCCCTCTCTGTACTGGGCTCCCTTTCAGTACCGAGCTTCCTCTCAGTACCGAGCTTCCTCTCAGTACCGAGCTTCCTCTCAGTACCGGGCTTCCCCTCAGTACCGGGCTTCCCCTCAGTACCGGGCTTCCCCTCAGTACCCGGCTTCCCCTCAGTACCGAGCTTCCTCTCAGTACCGGGCTTCCCCTCAGTACCGGGCTTCCCCTCAGTACCCGGCTTCCCCTCAGTACCGGGCTGCTTCGGTCCCGGGCTGCCCCTCTGTCCCGGGCTGCTTCGGTCCCGGGCTGCCCCTCTGTCCCGGGCTGCCCCTCTGTCCCGGGCTGCCCCTCTGTCCCGGGCTGCCCCGCTGTCCCGGGTTGCCCCTCTATCCTGAGTTGCCCCTCTATCCTGAGTTGCCCCTCTATCCTGGAGTTGCCCCTCTATCCCGAGTTGCCCCTCTGTCCCGAGCTGCCCTCTGTCCCGAGCTGCCCCTCTGTCCCGAGCTGCCCCTCTGTCCCGAGCTGCCCCTCTGTCCCGAGCTGCCCCTCTGTCCTGAGCTGCCCCTCGGTCCCGAGCTGCCCCTCAGTTATCTGGGGATCAGGGTGAGGACTATTAGGCCATGGTCGGGCGGAGAAGGTGGATTATCCTAGGACGCGAAGG
>NW_025754278.1:0-9361 GCF_021184085.1 Oncorhynchus gorbuscha | reverse complement strand
GAGTGTTCTATTACAGTAGCATTGACTGTTCTATTACAGTAGCATTGACGGACTGAGTTCTGTTACAGTAGCATTGACTGACTGAGTTCTATTACAGTAGCATTGACTGTTCTATTACAGTAGCATTGACTGACTGAGTTCTGTTTCAGTAGCATTGACTGACTGAGTTATGTTACAGTAGCATTGACTGACTGAGTTCTGTTACAGTAGCATTGACTGACTGAGTTCTGTTACAGTAGCATTGGCTGATTGAGTTCTGTTACAGTAGCTTTGACTGACTGAGTTCTGTTACAGTAGCATTGTAACTGACTGAGTTTTGTTAGAGTAGCATTGACTGACTGAGTTCTGTTACAGTAGCATTGACTGACTGAGTTCTGTTACAGTAGTATTGACTGACTGAGTTCTGTTACAGTAGCATTGTAACTGACTGAGTTCTGTTACAGTAGCATTGACTGACTGAGTTCTGTTACAGTAGCATTGACTGACTGAGTTGGGTTACAGTAGCATTGATTGACTGTTCTGTTACAGTAGCATTGACTGACTGAGTTCTGTTACAGTAGCATTGACTGACTGAGTTCTGTTACAGTAGTATTGACTGACTGAGTTCTGTTACAGTAGCATTGTAACTGACTGAGTTCTGTTACAGTAGCATTGACTGACTGAGTTCTGTTACAGTAGCATTGACTGACTGAGTTGGGTTACAGTAGCATTGATTGACTGTTCTGTTACAGTAGCATTGACGGACTGAGTTCTGTTACAGTAGCATTGACTGACTGAGTTCTATTACAGTAGCATTGACTGTTCTATTACAGTAGCATTGACTGACAGAGTTCTGTTACAGTAGCATTGAGTGTTCTATTACAGTAGCATTGACTGTTCTATTACAGTAGCATTGACTGACTGAGTTCTGTTACAGTAGCATTGACTGTTCTGTTACAGTAGCATTGACTGACTGAGTTATGTTACAGTAGCATTGACTGACTGAGTTCTGTTACAGTAGAATTGACTGAATGAGTTCTGTTACAGCAGCATTGACTGACTGAGTTCTGTTACAGTAGCATTGACTGTTCTGTTACAGTAGCATTGACTGACTGAGTTATGTTACAGTAGCATTGACTGACTGAGTTCTGTTACAGTAGCATTGACTGACTGAGTTCTGTTACAGTAGCATTGGCTGACTGAGTTCTGTTACAGTAGCATTGGCTGACTGAGTTCTGTTACAGCAGCATTGACTGACTGACTTCTGTTACAGTAGCATTGACTGACTGAGTTCTGTTACAGTAGCATTGACTGACTGAGTTCTGTTACAGTAGAATTGACTGAATGAGTTCTGTTACAGCAGCATTGACTGACTGAGTTCTGTTACAGTAGCATTGACTGACTGAGTTCTGTTACAGTAGCATTGACTGACTGAGTTCTGTTACAGTAGCATTGGCTGACTGAGTTCTGTTACAGCAGCATTGACTGACTGAGTTCTGTTACAGTAGAATTGACTGACTGAGTTCTGTTACAGCAGCATTGACTGACTGAGTTCTGTTACAGTAGCATTGTAACTGAAGGTCTGAAGGAACAATGAAAGGAATGTCAATATACTACATTATGTCTTCTCAACCAGGAGTGTCTTCTCAACCAGGCAATATACTACATTATGTCTCTACCACCATATCACATTATGTCTCTACTACCATATCACATTATGTCTCTACCACCATCCATATCACATTATGTCTCTACTACCATCCATATCACATTATGTCTCTACTACCATATCACATTATGTCTCTACCACCATCCATATCACATTATGTCTCTACTACCATCCATATCACATTATGTCTCTACTACCATCCATACATTATGTCTTTACTACCACCATATCACATTATGTCTTTAATACTATATCATTATGTCTCTACCACCATATCACACATGTCTCTCTACTACCATCACATTATGCTCTCTATCACCATATCACATTATGTCTCTAATACCATATCACATTATGTCTCTATCACCATATCACATTATGTCTCTACCATATCACATTATGTCTCTACCACCATCCATATCACATTATGTCTCTACTACCATCCATATCACATTATGTCTCTACTACCATATCATTATGTCTCTACTACTATCCATATCACATTATGTCTCTACCACCATCCATATCACATTATTTCTCTACTACCATATCACAACATGTCTCTACTACCATATCACATTATGTCTCTACTACCATATCACATTATGTCTCTACTACCATCCATAATATCACATTGTGTCTCTATCACCATATCACATTATGTCTCTACTACCATCCATATCACATTATGTCTCTACTACCATCCATATCACATTATGTCTCTACCACCATCCATATCACATTATGTCTCTACTACCATCCATATCACATTATGTCTCTACCACCATCCATATCACATTATGTCTCTACCACCATCCATATCACATTATGTCTCTACTACCATATCACATTATGTCTCTACTACCATATCACATTATGTCTCTACTACCATCCATATCACATTATACTCTACTACCATCCATATCACATTATGTTCTACTACCATATCACATTATGTCTCTACCATCCATATGCATTATGCCTCTACCGCAATCCGTAATCATTATGTCTCTACTACCATCCATATCACATTATGTCTGCTGCCGTCCATATCACATTATGTCTCTACTACTATCCATATCAGCGTTATGTCTCTACTACCATATCACATTATGTCTATGCTACTGTCACGTTGTCCATATCAATAGTCATTATGTCTCTACTACTCTGTATTTCCACATTATGTCTCTGCCACCATATCACGTTATGTCTCTACTGCAAATCCATATCACATTATGTCTCTACTACCATATCGCGTTATGTCTCTACTACTCCGTAATCACGTTTGTTTATATAATCATACATTGTGTCTCTGCTGCCAAATCCATATCACGTTGTGTCTCTACCACCGTCCGTAATCGCATTATGTCTCTACCACCATCCATATCACATTATGTCTCTACTACCATATCACATTATGTCTCTACTACCATCCATATCACATTATGTCTCTACCACCATCCATATCACATTATGTCTCTATCCATATCACATTATGTCTCTACTATCAATCCATTATGTCTCTACTACCATATCACATTATGTCTTACTACAAATCCATATCACATTATGTCTCTACTACCATCCATATCACATTATGTCTCTACTACCATATTTATGTCTCTACCACCATCCATATCACATTATGTCTCTACCACCATCCATATCACATTATGTCTCTACTACCATATCACATTATGTCTCTACTACCATCCATATCACATTATGTCTCTACTACCATATCGCATTATGTCTCTACTACCATCCATATCACATTATGTCTCTACTGCCATATCACATTATGTCTCTACTACCGTATCACATTATGTCTCTACCACCATCCATATCACATTATGTCTCTGCTGCCGTATCACTATTATGTCTTCTGCCATATCACATTATGTCTCTATTGCCATCCAATCCATTATGTCTCTGCCACCATATCACATTATGTCTTACCACCATATCACATTATGTCTCTTTACTGCCATCCATACACGTTATGTCTCTACTACATATCACATTATGTCTTATCACCATATCACATTATGTCTCTATCACCATCCATATCACATTATGTCTCTATACCATATCACATTATGTCTCTACCACCATCCATATCACATTATGTCTCTACTACTACCATATCATCACATTATGTCTCTACCACCATCCACTCATATTATGTCTCTACCATCCATATCACATTATGTCTCTACTACCATCCATATCACATTATGTCTCTACCACCATCCATATCACATTATGTCTCTACCCACCATCCATATCACATTATGTCTCTACTACCATCCATATCACATTATGTCTCTACTACCATATCACATTATGTCTCTACCACCATCCATCACATTATGTCTCTACCACTCCATCATCACATTATGTCTCTACTAATGCCATATCACATTATGTCTCTACTACCATCCATATCACATTATGTCTCTACTACCATATCACATTATGTCTCTACTACCATATATCACATTATGTCTCTACTACCATATCACATTATGTCTCTACTACCATCCATATCACATTATGTCTCTACCACCATATCACATTATGTCTACTACCATATCACATTATGTCTCTACCACCATCCATATCACATTATGTCTCTACTACCATCCATATCACATTATGTCTCTACTACCATATCACATTATGTCTCTACTACCATCCATATCACATTATGTCTCTACTACCATATCACATTATGTCTCTACTACCATCCATATCACATTATGTCTCTACTACCATATCACATTATGTCTCTACTACCATATCACATTATGTCTCATATATCACATTATGTCTCTACTACCATATCACATTATGTCTCTACCACACATTATGTCTCTACTACCATCCATCACATTATGTCTCTACTACCATCCATATCACATTATGTCTCTACTACCATCCATATCACATTATGTCTCTACTACCATATCACATTATGTCTCTCTATCTTATGTCTCTATCCATATCACATTATGTCTCTACTACCATATCACATTATGTCTCTACTATCATCCATATCACATTATGTCTCTACTACCATATCACATTATGTCATCCATATCACATTATGTCTCTACCACCATCCATATCACATTATGTCTCTACTACCATCCATATCACATTATGTCTCTACTACCATCCATATCACATTATGTCTCTACTACCATCCATATCACATTATGTCTCTACCACCATCCATATCACATTATGTCTCTACTACATCCATATCACATTATGTCTCTACTACCATCCATATCACATTATGTCTCTACCACCATCCATATCACATTATGTCTCTACTACCATATCACATTATGTTCCTCCATCCATATCACATTATGTCTCTACCACCATCCATCACATTATCTCTACATTATGTTATGTCTCTACTACCATCCATATCACATTATGTCTCTACTACCATATCACATTATGTCTCTACTACCATATCACATTATGTCTCTACTATCCATATCACATTATGTCTCTACTACCATCCATATCACATTATGTCTCTACCACCATCCATATCACATTATGTCTCTACCACCATCCATATCACATTATGTCTCTACTACCATCCATATCACATTATGTCTCTACTACCATCCATATCACATTATGTCTCTACTACCATATACCATCCATATCACATTATGTCTCTACCACCATCCATATCACATTATGTCTCTACCACACCATATCACATTATGTCTCTACTCACCATATCACATTATGTCTCTACCACCATCCATATCACATTATGTCTCTACCACCATCCATATCACATTATGTCTCTACTACCATATCACATTATGTCTCTACTACCATATCACATTATGTCTCTACACCATCCATATCATCCATATCACATTATGTCTCTACCACCATATCACATTATGTCTCTACTACCATATCACATTATGTCTCTACTACCATATCACATTATGTCTCTACTACCATCCATATCACATTATGTCTCTACCACCATCCATATCACATTATGTCTCTACTACCATATCACATTATGTCTCTACCACCATCCATATCACATTATGTCTCTACTACCATATCACATTATGTCTCTACTACCATATCACATTATGTCTCTACTCACCATATCACATTATGTCTCTACCACCATCCATATCACATTATGTCTCTATCACCATCATATCACATTATGTCTCTACCACCATCCATATCACATTATGTCTCTACTACCATATCACATTATGTCTCTACCACCATCCATATCACATTATGTCTCTACTACCATCCATATCACATTATGTCTCTATACCATATCACATTATGTCTCTACTACCATCCATATCACATTATGTCTCTACCACCATCCATCACATTATGTCTCTACTACCATATCACATTATGTCTCTACTACATCCATATCACATTATGTCTCTACTACCAGATCACATTATGTCTCTACCACATCCATATCACATTATGTCTCTATCACCATATATCACATTATGTCTCTACTCACATCCATATCACATTATGTCTCTACCACCATATCACATTATGTCTCTACCACCATCCATATCACATTATGTCTCTATCACCATATCACATTATGTCTCTACTACCATCCATATCACATTATGTCTCTACTATCACTATCCATCACATTATGTCTCTACTACCATATCCATTATGTCTCTGCATATCATGTCTCTATATCACCTCTACTCCATATCACATTATGTCTCTACTACCATCCATATCACATTATGTCTCTACTACCATCCATATCACATTATGTCTCTACTACCATCCATATCACATTATGTCTCTACTACCATATCACATTATGTCTCTACCACCATCCATATCACATTATGTCTCTATCACCATATCACATTATGTCTCTACTACCATCCATATCCATTATGTCTCTACTACTATATCATATCACATTATGTCTCTACTACCATATCACATTATGTCTCTACCATATCACATTATGTCTCTATATCACATTATGTCTCTACTACCATCCATATCACATTATGTCTCTACTCACCATCCATATCACATTATGTCTCTACTACCATATCACATTATGTCATCCATATCACATTATGTCTCTACTACCATATCACATTATGTCTCTATACCATATCACATTATGTCTCTACTACCATCCATATCACATTATGTCTCTATCACCATATCACATTATGTCTCTAATCACCATCCATATCACATTATGTCTCTATCACCATATCACATTATGTCTCTACCATCCATCACATTATGTCTCTACTACCATCCATATCACATTATGTCTCTATCATCCATATCACATTATGTCACCACCATCCATATCACATTATGTCTCTACTACCATATCACATTATGTCTCTATCACTCATCCATATCACATTATGTCTCTACCACCATCCATCACATTATGTCTCTACTACCATATCACATTATGTCTCTACTACCATCCATATCACATTATGTCTCTACTACCATATCACATTATGTCATCACCATCCATCACATTATGTCTCTATCACCATATCACATTATGTCTCTACTACCATCCATATCACATTATGTCTCTATCACCATCCATATCACATTATGTCTCTATCACCATATCACATTATGTCTCTACTACCATATCACATTATGTCTCTACCACCATATTACATTATGTTCTACTACATGCTGCAGCTACGCACGCACGCACACACATACACGCACGCACGCACGCACGCACGCACGCACGCACGCACGCACGCACGCACGCACACTCAAAAATCTAGCCATAACCTATACTCTTAACCTAACTTATACCTAAATCTACCTAACCTTAACCCTAACCTTAAACCTAATTCTAATTCTAACCCTAATTCTGATTCTAACCTTAACCCTAAAACCCCCTAGAAATAGCATTTGGTCCCCACAAACATAGTTAAACACACACACACACACACACACACACACACACACACACATTACACACACACACACACACACACACACACACACACACACACACACACACACACACACACACACACACACACACACACACACACACTGGGCTCTACTTAACTTTACAACGACCAGAGAGAGCTTTTGTCAAGGGTGTTTGTGATCAAGAGGCATTTGCTCACAGCTGAGATATTGTTCAGTAGCATTCTAGAGTTCTGATGATCTCTCGTTGGCTCCAACGTTCTGGGTTCTGTTTCCTGACACGGGTACCTGTTGGAATTCTAGAGTGGGAGCTTGACATTGTAAATGAATCAATTAGCTCCATGGTTTGGGGTTTTGTATCTGGAGTAGCTTTACCCTTCACACGTACAAATACACACATATGAGAGCTGCACGTACACACACAAATACACACATATGAGAGAGCTGGCACGTACAATGTATAAATACACACATATGAGAGCTGGCACGTACACACACAAATACACACATATGAGAGCTGGCACGTACACACAAAATACACACATATGAGAGCTGGTACGCACGTACAAATACACACATATGAGAGCTTGCACGCATAAATACACACACTTCTCCAACCTTGCTGTTTTCTGCTATTGTGTAATTGTGCAATTTCTTAGCTTTGCTTATTTCCTTAATTCTTTAACCCCCTATTCTTGTCTTCCAATCCCTGTCCTTCTCTAAACCCTCCTCCTCCAACCCTCCTCCTCCTTTCTAATCCCCTTGTCCTCTCTCAAACCCCTCCTCCTCCTTTGTCTTCCAACTCCCGTCCTCTCTCTAAACCCCTCCTCCTCCTTCTTGTCTTCCAACCCCTGTCCTCTCTCTCTAAACCCCTCCTCCTCCTTCTTTGTCTTCCAACCCTGTCCTTCTCTTAAACCCCTCCTTCCTTCTTGTCTTCCAATCCCCGTCCTTCTCTCTAAACCCTTCCCTCCTCCTTCTGTCTTCCAATCCCTTGTCCTCTCTCTCCTAAACCCTCCTCCTTCTTGTCTTCCAACCTTGTCCTCTCTCTAAACCCTTTCTCTTCTCTAAACCCTCCTTCTTGTCTTCCAATCCCTGTCCTCTCTAACTCCTCCTCCTTGTCTTCCATCCCTTGTCCTCTCTTCTCGAAACCCTTCTTGTCTTCCAATCCCCTGTCCTCTTCTGAACCCTTCCTCCTCCTTCTTGTCTTCCAACCCTGTCCTCTCTCTCTAAACCCCTCCTCCTCCTTCTTGTCTTCCAATCCCTGTCCTCTCTCTCTAAACCCCTCCTCCTCCTTCTTGTCTTCCAATCCCTGTCCTCTCTCTCTAAACCCCCTCCTCCTTCTTGTCTTCCAATCCCTGTCCTCTCTCTCTAAACCCCTCCTCCTCCTTCTTGTCTTCCAATCCCTGTCCTCTCTCTCTAAACCCCTCCTCCTCCTTCTTGTCTTCCAATCCCTGTCCTCTCTCTCTAAACCCCTCCTCCTCCTTCTTGTCTTCCAATCCCTGTCCTCTCTCTCTAAACCCCTCCTCCTCCTTCTTGTCTTCCAATCCCTGTCCTCTCTCTCTAAACCCCTCCTCCTCCTTCTTGTCTTCCAATCCCTGTCCTCTCTCTCTAAACCCTCCTCCTCCTTCTTGTCTTCCAATCCCTGTCCTCTCTCTTAAACCCCTCCTCCTCCTTCTTGTCTTCCAATCCCTGTCCTCTCTCTCTAAACCCCTC
>NW_025754277.1:0-9362 GCF_021184085.1 Oncorhynchus gorbuscha | reverse complement strand
AGGAGAAAGGTAGAGAGAGGAGGAGAAAGGTAGAGAGAGGAGGAGAAAGGTAGAGAGAGGAGGAGAAAGGTAGAGAGAGGAGGAGAAAGGTAGAGAGAGGAGGAGAAAGGTAGAGAGGGAGGAGAAAGGTAGAGAGAGAGGAGGGAGAAAGGTAGAGAGTAGAGGAGAGGAGAAAGGTAGAGAGAGGAGGAGAAAGGTAGAGAGAGGAGGGAGAAAGGTAGAGAGAGGAGGAGAAAGGTAGAGAGAGATGAGGAGAAAGGTAGAGATGAGGGAGAAAGGTAGAGAGATGAGGAGAAAGGTAGAGAGATGAGGAGAAAGGTAGAGAGAGGGAGGAGAAAGGTAGAGAGCGGAGGAGAAAGGTAGAGAGAGGAGGAGAAAGGTAGAGAGAGGAGGAGAAAGGTAGAGAGATGAGGAGAAAGGTAGAGAGAGGAGGAGAAAGGTAGAGAGAGGAGGAGAAAGGTAGAGAGAGGAGGAGAAAGGTAGAGAGCGGAGGAGAAAGGTAGAGAGATGAGGAGAAAGGTAGAGAGAGGAGGAGAGAACGGTAGAGAGAGGAGGAGAAAGGTAGAGAGCGGAGGAGAAAGGTAGAGAGATGAGGAGAAAGGTAGAGAGATGAGGAGAAAGGTAGAGAGATGAGGAGAAAGGTAGAGAGATGAGGAGAAAGGTAGAGAGATGAGGAGAAAGGTAGAGAGATGAGGAGAAAGGTAGAGAGATGAGGAGAAAGGTAGAGAGATGAGGAGAAAGGTAGAGAGATGAGGAGAAAGGTAGAGAGATGAGGAGAAAGGTAGAGAGAGGAGGAGAAAGGTAGAGATGAGGAGAAAGGTAGAGAGAGGAGGAGAAAGGTAGAGAGATGAGGAGAAAGGTAGAGAGATGAGGAGAAAGGTAGAGAGATGAGGAGAAAGGTAGAGAGATGAGGAGAAAGGTAGAGAGATGAGGAGAAAGGTAGAGAGCGGAGGAGAAAGGTAGAGAGATGAGGAGAAAGGTAGAGAGCGGAGGAGAAAGGTAGAGAGATGAGGAGAAAGGTAGAGAGATGAGGAGAAAGGTAGAGAGATGAGGAGAAAGGTAGAGAGCGGAGGAGAAAGGTAGAGAGATGAGGAGAAAGGTAGAGAGCGGAGGAGAAAGGTAGAGAGATGAGGAGAAAGGTAGAGAGAGGAGGAGAAAGGTAGAGAGATGAGGAGAAAGGTAGAGAGCGGAGGAGAAAGGTAGAGAGATGAGGAGAAAGGTAGAGAGCGGAGGAGAAAGGTAGAGAGATGAGGAGAAAGGTAGAGAGATGAGGAGAAAGGTAGAGAGATGAGGAGAAAGGTAGCGAGAGGAGGAGAAAGGTAGAGAGAGGAGGAGAAAGGTAGAGAGATGAGGAGAAAGGTAGAGAGATGAGGAGAAAGGTAGAGAGATGAGGAGAAAGGTAGAGAGATGAGGAGAAAGGTAGAGAGATGAGGAGAAAGGTAGAGAGATGAGGAGAAAGGTAGAGAGCGGAGGAGAAAGGTAGAGAGATGAGGAGAAAGGTAGAGAGCGTGAGGAGAAAGGTAGAGAGATGAGGAGAAAGGTAGAGAGAGGAGGAGAAAGGTAGAGAGATGAGGAGAAAGGTAGAGAGCGGAGGAGAAAGGTAGAGAGATGAGGAGAAAGGTAGAGAGATGAGGAGAAAGGTAGAGAGATGAGGAGAAAGGTAGAGAGATGAGGAGAAAGGTAGAGAGATGAGGAGAAAGGTAGAGAGAGGAGGAGAAAGGTAGAGAGCGGAGGAGAAAGGTAGAGAGATGAGGAGAAAGGTAGAGAGAGGAGGAGAAAGGTAGAGAGTGGAGGAGAAAGGTAGAGAGATGAGGAGAAAGGTAGAGAGATGAGGAGAAAGGTAGAGAGATGAGGAGAAAGGTAGAGAGCGGAGGAGAAAGGTAGAGAGATGAGGAGAAAGGTAGAGAGATGAGGAGAAAGGTAGAGAGATGAGGAGAAAGGTAGAGAGCGGAGGAGAAAGGTAGAGAGATGAGGAGAAAGGTAGAGAGCGGAGGAGAAAGGTAGAGAGATGAGGAGAAAGGTAGAGAGATGAGGAGAAAGGTAGAGAGCGGAGGAGAAAGGTAGAGAGAGGAGGAGAAAGGTAGAGAGCGGAGGAGAAAGGTAGAGAGATGAGGAGAAAGGTAGAGAGATGAGGAGAAAGGTAGAGAGCGGAGGAGAAAGGTAGAGAGATGAGGAGACAGGTAGAGAGATGAGGAGAAAGGTAGAGAGATGAGGAGAAAGGTAGAGAGCGGAGGAGAAAGGTAGAGAGATGAGGAGAAAGGTAGAGAGATGAGGAGAAAGGTAGAGAGCGGAGGAGAAAGGTAGAGAGATGAGGAGAAAGGTAGAGAGAGGAGGAGAAAGGTAGAGAGAGGAGAAGAAAGGTAGAGAGATGAGGAGAAAGGTAGAGAGCGGAGGAGAAAGGTAGAGAGATGAGGAGAAAGGTAGAGAGCGGAGGAGAAAGGTAGAGAGAGGAGGAGAAAGGTAGAGAGAGGAGGAGAAAGGTAGAGAGAGGAGGAGAAAGGTAGAGAGATGAGGAGAAAGGTAGAGAGATGAGGAGAAAGGTAGAGAGATGAGGAGAAAGGTAGAGAGATGAGGAGAAAGGTAGAGAGAGGAGGAGAAAGGTAGAGAGAGGAGGAGAAAGGTAGAGAGAGGAGGAGAAAGGTAGAGAGAGGAGGAGAAAGGTAGAGAGATGAGGAGAAAGGTAGAGAGAGGAGGAGAAAGGTGAGAGAGGAGGAGAAAGGTAGAGAGAGGAGGAGAAAGAGAGAGAGAGGAGAGAGAGAGGAGAAAGGTAGAGAGAGGAGGAGAAAGGTAGAGAGAGGAGGAGAAAGGTAGAGAGATGAGGAGAAAGGTAGAGAGAGGAGGAGAAAGGTAGAGAGAGGAGGAGAAAGGTAGAGAGAGGGAGGAGAAAGGTAGAGAGAGTGAGGAGAAAGGTAGAGAGAGGGAGGAGAAAGGTAGAGAGAGGAGGGGAGAGAGGAGGAGAAAGGTAGAGAGAGGAGGAGAAAGGTAGAGAGATGAGGAGAAAGGTAGAGAGAGTGAGGAGAAAGGTAGAGAGAGGAGGAGAAAGGTAGAGAGAGGAGGAGAAAGGTAGAGAGAGGAGGAGAAAGGTAGAGAGAGGAGGAGAAAGGTAGAGAGAGGAGGAGAAAGGTAGAGAGAGGAGGAGAAAGGTAGAGAGAGGAGGAGAAAGGTAGAGAGAGGAGGAGAAAGGTAGAGAGAGGAGGAGAACGGTAGAGAGAGGAGGAGAACGGTAGAGAGAGGAGGAGAACGGTAGAGAGAGGAGGAGAATGGTAGAGAGAGGAGGAGAATGGTAGAGAGAGGAGAAAGGTAGAGAGAGGATGAGAATGGTAGAGAGAGGAGGAGAATGGTAGAGAGAGGAGGAGAAAGGTAGAGAGAGGAGGAGAACGGTAGAGAGCGGAGGAGAAAGGTAGAGATGAGGAGAAAGGTAGAGAGAGGAGGAGAAAGGTAGAGAGAGGAGGAGAAAGGTAGAGAGAGGAGGAGAAAGGTAGAGAGATGAGGAGAAAGGTAGAGAGATGAGGAGAAAGGTAGAGATGAGGAGAAAGGTAGAGAGATGAGGAGAAAGGTAGAGAGATGAGGAGAAAGGTAGAGAGAGGAGGAGAAAGGTAGAGAGATGAGGAGAAAGGTAGAGAGATGAGGAGAAAGGTAGAGATGAGGAGAAAGGTAGAGATGAGGAGAAAGGTAGAGAGATGAGGAGAAAGGTAGAGAGAGGAGGAGAAAGGTAGAGAGATGAGGAGAAAGGTAGAGAGATGAGGAGAAAGGTAGAGAGATGAGGAGAAAGGTAGAGAGATGAGGAGAAAGGTAGAGAGATGAGGAGAAAGGTAGAGAGATGAGGAGAAAGGTAGAGAGATGAGGAGAAAGGTAGAGAGATGAGGAGAAAGGTAGAGAGATGAGGAGAAAGGTAGAGAGATGAGGAGAAAGGTAGAGAGATGAGGAGAAAGGTAGAGAGATGAGGAGAAAGGTAGAGAGATGGAGGAGAAAGGTAGAGATGAGGAGAAAGGTAGAGAGATGAGAGAAAGCGTAGAGAGAGGAGAGAAAGGTAGAGAGATTTGAGGAGAAAGGTAGAGAGATGAGGAGAAAGGTAGAGAGATGAGGAGAAAGGTAGAGAGATGAGGAGAAAGGTAGAGAGATGAGGAGTGGCAGAGAGATGAGGAGAAAGAGAGAGATGGAGGAGAAAGGCAGAGAGATGAGGAGAAAGGTAGAGAGATGAGGAGAACGGTAGAGAGATGAGGAGAAAGGTAGAGAGAGGGAGGGAGAAAGCGTAGAGAGAGGGAGGAGAAAGGTAGAGAGAGGAGGAGAAAGGTAGAGAGAGATGAGGAGAAAGGTAGAGATGAGGAGAAAGGTAGAGGAATGAGTTAATAGCTGAGAGATGAGTGAGAAAGGTAGAGAGAGGAGGAGAAAGGTAGAGAGTGGAGGAGAAAGGTAGAGAGATGAGGAGAAAGGTAGAGAGATGAGGAGAAAGGTAGAGAGCGGAGGAGAAAGGTAGAGAGATGAGGAGACAGGTAGAGAGATGAGGAGAAAGGTAGAGAGATGAGGAGAAAGGTAGAGAGCGGAGGAGAAAGGTAGAGAGATGAGGAGAAAGGTAGAGAGATGAGGAGAAAGGTAGAGAGCGGAGGAGAAAGGTAGAGAGATGAGGAGAAAGGTAGAGAGAGGAGGAGAAAGGTAGAGAGAGGAGAAGAAAGGTAGAGAGATGAGGAGAAAGGTAGAGAGCGGAGGAGAAAGGTAGAGAGATGAGGAGAAAGGTAGAGAGCGGAGGAGAAAGGTAGAGAGATGAGGAGAAAGGTAGAGAGAGGAGGAGAACGGTAGAGAGATGAGGAGAAAGGTAGAGAGATGAGGAGAAAGGTAGAGAGATGAGGAGAAAGGTAGAGAGAGGAGGAGAAAGGTAGAGAGAGGAGGAGAAAGGTAGAGAGATGAGGAGAAAGGTAGAGAGATGAGGAGATAAGGTAGAGAGATGAGGAGAAAGGTAGAGAGAGGAGGAGAAAGGTAGAGAGAGGAGGAGAGAGGAGGAGAAAGGTAGAGAGAGGAGGAGAAAGGTAGAGAGAGGAGGAGAAAGGTAGAGAGATGAGGAGAAAGGTAGAGAGAGGAGGAGAAAGGTAGAGAGAGGAGGAGAAAGGTAGAGAGAGGAGGAGAAAGGTAGAGAGAGGAGGAGAAAGGTAGAGAGAGGAGGAGAAAGGTAGAGAGAGGAGGAGAAAGGTAGAGAGAGGAGGAGAACGGTAGAGAGAGGAGGAGAAAGGTAGAGAGAGGAGGAGAAAGGTAGAGAGAGGAGGAGAACGGTAGAGAGAGGAGGAGAACGGTAGAGAGAGGAGGAGAACGGTAGAGAGAGGAGGAGAATGGTAGAGAGAGGAGGAGAATGGTAGAGAGAGGAGAAAGGTAGAGAGAGGATGAGAATGGTAGAGAGAGGAGGAGAATGGTAGAGAGAGGAGGAGAAAGGTAGAGAGAGGAGGAGAACGGTAGAGAGCGGAGGAGAAAGGTAGAGAGATGAGGAGAAAGGTAGAGAGATGAGGAGAAAGGTAGAGAGGAGGAGAAAGGTAGAGAGATGAGGAGAAAGGTAGAGAGATGAGGAGAAAGGTAGAGATGAGGAGAAAGGTAGAGATGAGGAGAAAGGTAGAGAGATGAGGAGAAAGGTAGAGATGAGGAGAAAGGTAGAGAGATGAGGAGAAAGGTAGAGAGAGGAGGAGAAAGGTAGAGAGATGAGGAGAAAGGTAGAGAGATGAGGAGAAAGGTAGAGAGAGGAGGAGAATGGTAGAGATGAGGAGAAAGGTAGAGAGATGAGGAGAAAGGTAGAGAGAGGAGGAGAAAGGTAGAGAGATGAGGAGAAAGGTAGAGAGATGAGGAGAAAGGTAGAGAGATGAGGAGAAAGGTAGAGAGATGAGGAGAAAGGTCGCATATTCGAGATGTCGCCATATTAGAGAAAGGTAGAGAGTCGAGGAGGAGAAAGGTAGAGAGAGTGAGGAGAAAGGTAGAGAGAGGAGGAGAAAGGTAGAGAGATGAGGAGAAAGGTAGAGATGAGGAGAAAGGTAGAGATGAGGAGAAAGGTAGAGAGATGAGGAGAAAGGTAGAAAGATGAGGAGAAAGGTAGAGATGAGGAGAAAGGTAGAGAGATGAGGAGAAAGGTAGAGAGATGAGGAGATAGGTAGAGAGATGAGGAGAAAGGTAGAGAGAGGAGGAGAAAGGTAGAGAGAGGAGGAGAGAGGAGGAGAAAGGTAGAGAGATGAGGAGAAAGGTAGCGAGAGGAGGAGAAAGGCAGAGAGAGGAGGAGAAAGGTAGAGAGGAGGGAGGAGAAAGGTAGAGAGAGATGAGGAGAATGGTAGAGAGATGATGAGAATGGTAGAGAGAGGAGGAGAATGGTAGAGAGAGATTTAAAGGTAGAGAGAGAGGAGGAGAAAGGTAGAGAGATGAGGAGAAAGGTAGAGAGATGAGGAGAAAGGTAGAGAGATGAGGAGAAAGGTAGAGAGATGAGGAGAAAGGTAGAGAGATGAGGAGAAAGGTAGAGAGAGGAGGAGAAAGGTAGAGAGCGGAGGAGAAAGGTAGAGAGATGAGGAGAAAGGTAGAGAGAGGAGGAGAAAGGTAGAGAGATGAGGAGAAAGGTAGAGAGATGAGGAGATAGGTAGAGAGATGAGGAGAAAGGTAGAGAGAGGAGGAGAAAGGTAGAGAGAGGAGGAGAGAGGAGGAGAAAGGTAGAGAGAGGAGGAGAAAGGTAGAGAGATGAGGAGAAAGGTAGAGAGATGAGGAGAAAGGTAGAGAGAGGAGGAGAAAGGTAGAGAGAGGAGGAGAAAGGTAGAGAGAGGAGGAGAAAGGTAGAGAGCGGAGGAGAAAGGTAGAGAGAGGAGGAGAAAGGTAGAGAGAGGAGGAGAAAGGTAGAGAGAGGAGGAGAACGGTAGAGAGAGGAGGAGAAAGGTAGAGAGAGGAGGAGAAAGGTAGAGAGAGGAGGAGAACGGTAGAGAGAGGAGGAGAACGGTAGAGAGAGGAGGAGAACGGTAGAGAGAGGAGGAGAATGGTAGAGAGAGGAGGAGAATGGTAGAGAGAGGAGAAAGGTAGAGAGAGGAGGAGAATGGTAGAGAGAGGAGGAGAAAGGTAGAGAGAGGAGGAGAACGGTAGAGAGCGGAGGAGAAAGGTAGAGATGAGGAGAAAGGTAGAGAGAGGAGGAGAAAGGTAGAGAGATGAGGAGAAAGGTAGAGAGATGAGGAGAAAGGTAGAGAGATGAGGAGAAAGGTAGAGATGAGGAGAAAGGTAGAGATGAGGAGAAAGGTAGAGATGAGGAGAAAGGTAGAGAGATGAGGAGAAAGGTAGAGAGAGGAGGAGAAAGGTAGAGAGATGAGGAGAAAGGTAGAGAGAGAGGAGAAAGGTAGAGATGAGGAGAAAGTAGAGATGAGGAGAAAGGTAGAGATGAGGAGAAAGGTAGAGAGATGAGGAGAAAGGTAGAGAGATGAGGAGAAAGGTAGAGAGATGAGGAGAAAGGTAGAGAGATGAGGAGAAAGGTAGAGAGATGAGGAGAAAGGTAGAGAGATGAGGAGAAAGGTAGAGAGAGGAGGAGAAAGGTAGAGAGATGAGGAGAACGGTAGAGAGATGAGGAGAAAGGTAGAGAGAGGAGGAGAAAGGTAGAGAGAGGAGGAGAAAGGTAGAGAGATGAGGAGAAAGGTAGAGAGATGAGGAGAAAGGTAGAGAGATGAGGAGAAAGGTAGAGATGAGGAGAAAGGTAGAGAGATGAGGAGAAAGGTAGAGAGATGAGGAGAAAGGTAGAGATGAGGAGAAAGGTAGAGAGATGAGGAGAAAGGTAGAGATGAGGAGAAAGGTAGAGAGAGGAGGAGAAAGGTAGAGATGAGGAGAAAGGTAGAGAGATGAGGAGAAAGGTAGAGAGAGGAGGAGAAAGGTAGAGAGATGAGGAGAAAGGTAGAGAGATGAGGAGAAAGGTAGAGAGATGAGGAGAAAGGTAGAGAGATGAGGAGAAAGGTAGAGAGATGAGGAGAAAGGTAGAGAGATGAGGAGAAAGGTAGAGAGAGGAGGAGAAAGGTAGAGAGATGAGGAGAAAGGTAGAGAGATGAGGAGAAAGGTAGAGAGAGGAGGAGAAAGGTAGAGAGAGGAGGAGAAAGGTAGAGAGAGGAGGAGAAAGGTAGAGAGAGGAGGAGAAAGGTAGAGAGAGGAGGAGAAAGGTAGAGAGATGAGGAGAAAGGTAGAGAGAGGAGGAGAAAGGTAGAGAGAGGAGGAGAAAGGTAGAGAGAGGAGGAGAAAGGTAGAGAGAGTGAGGAGAAAGGTAGAGAGAGAGGAGGAAGAAAGGTGAGAGAGGGAGGAGGAGGAGAATGGTAGAGAGATGAGGAGAAAGGTAGAGAGAGGAGGGAGAAAGGTAGAGATGAGGAGGAGAAAGGTAGAGAGGAGAGGAGAGAGAAAGGTAGAGAGATGAGGAGAAAGGTAGAGAGAGGAGGAGAAAGGTAGAGAGATGAGGAGAAAGGTAGAGAGAGGAGGAGAAAGGTAGAGAGAGTGGAGGAGAAAGGTAGAGAGATGAGGAGAAAGGTAGAGAGAGCGGAGGAGAACCCCGGTAGAGAGATGAGGAGAAAGGTAGAGAGCCGGAGGAGAAAAGGTAGAGATGATGAGGAGAAAGGTAGAGAGAGGAGGAGAACGGTAGAGAGATGAGGAGGAGAAAGGTAGAGAGATGAGGAGAAAGGTAGAGAGATGAGGAGAAAGGTAGAGAGAGGAGGAGAAAGGTAGAGAGAGGTAGGAGAGAGGTAGAGAGAGATGAGGAGAAAGGTAGAGAGATGAGGAGATAGGTAGAGAGATGAGGAGAAAGGTAGAGAGAGGAGGAGAAAGGTAGAGATGAGGAGAGAGGAGGTGAGAGGTAGGAGAGAGGGCGGGGAGAAGGTAGAGAGATGAGGAGAAAGGTAGAGAGATGAGGAGAAAGGTAGAGAGAGGGAGGAGAAAGGTGAGAGAGGAGGAGAAAGGTAGGAGAGAGGGAGGAGAAAGGGCAGAGAGTTGGAGGAGAAAGGTAGAGAGGAGAAAGGTAGAGAGAGCAGGGAAAGGTAGAGAGAGAGGAGAACGGTAGAGAGAGGAGGAGAAAGGTAGAGAGAGGAGGAGAAAGGTAGGTCGGGGTGAAGAAATAACGTAACAGAGCAAATAAAAGACAATGGAAGAATTTGTGCAGCACAAAAACCTAGGAGTCAGAGATAATTCATTCTAACCCACACACTAGAATGTTTTGGTGGGGACAGAGGGCAGGAGCAGGGCTTGGAGGTCAGGGGTCAGAAGTCAGAAGTCAAGGTACTTACTGGAAGGTGGGCGGTCTCCTCTCTCTGGCTCCAGGGTGGGGGTAGAGAAGGGGTGTGGCCAACCCCAGGGTCCGTTGATTGTGATTCGCTCAATGCTGATGTATTTAAGGAAGA
>NW_025754276.1:0-9367 GCF_021184085.1 Oncorhynchus gorbuscha | reverse complement strand
CATTTACATTACATTTAAGTCATTTAGCAGACGCTCTTATCCAGAGCGACTTACAAATTGGTGCATTCACCTTATGACATCCAGTGGGACAGTCACTTAACAATAGTGCATCTAAAACTTAGGGGGTGGGGTGAGAGGGATTACTTAACCTATCCTAGGTATTCCTTAAAGAGGTGGGGTTTCAGGTGTCTCCGGAAGGTGGTGATTGACTCCGCTGTCCTGGCGTCGTGAGGGAGTTTGTTCCACCATTGGGGGCCAGGGCAGCGAACAGTTTTGACTGGGCTGAGCGGGAGCTGTACTTCCTCAGTGGTAGGGAGGCGAGCAGGCCAGAGGTGGATGAACGCAGTGCCCTTGTTTGGGTGTAGGGCCTGATCAGAGCCTGGAGGTACTGAGGTGCCGTTCCCCTCACAGCTCCGTAGGCAAGCACCATGGTCTTGTAGCGGATGCGAGCTTCAACTGGAAGCCAGTGGAGAGAACGGAGGAGCGGGGTGACGTGAGAGAACTTGGGAAGGTTGAACACCAGACGGGCTGCGGCGTTCTGGATGAGTTGAAGGGGTTTAATGGCACAGGCAGGGAGCCCAGCCAACAGCGAGTTGCAGTAATCCAGACGGGAGATGACAAGTGCCTGGATTAGGACCTGCGCCGCTTCCTGTGTGAGGCAGGGTCGTACTCTGCGGATGTTGTAGAGCATGAACCTACAGGAACGGGCCACCGCCTTGATGTTAGTTGAGAACGACAGGGTGTTGTCCAGGATCACACCAAGGTTCTTGGCGCTCTGGGAGGAGGACACAGTGGAGTTGTCAACCGTGATGGCGAGATCATGGAACGGGCAGTCCTTCCCCGGGAGGAAGAGCAGCTCCCGTCTTGCCGAGTTCAGCTTGAGTGGTGATCCGTCATCCACACTGATATGTCTGCCAGACATGCAGAGATGCGACTCGCCACCTGGTCATCAGAAGGGGGAAAGGAGAAGATTAATTGTGTGTCGTCTGCATAGCAATGATAAGAGACCATGTGAGGTTATGACAGAGCCAAGTGACTTGGTGTATAGCGAGAATAGGAGAGGGCCAAGAACAGAGCCCTGGGGACACCAGTGGTGAGAGCGCGTGGTGAGGAGACAGATTCTGCGCCACGCCACCTGGTAGGAGCGACCTGTCAGGTAGGACGCAATCCAAGCGTGGGCCGCGCCGGAGATGCCCAACTCGGAGAGGGTGGAGAGGAGGATCTGATGGTTCACAGTATCGAGCAGCCGATAGATCTAGAAGGATGAGAGCAGAGGAGAGAGAGTTAGCTTTAGCAGTGCGGAGCGCCTCCGTGATACAGAGGAGAGCAGTCTCAGTTGAATGACTAGTCTTGAAACCTGACTGATTTGGATCCAAGAAGGTCATTCAGAGAGAGATAGCGGGAGAGCTGGCCAAGGACGGCACGTTCAAGAGTTTTGGAGAGAAAAGAAAGAAGGGATACTGGTCTGTAATTGTTGACATCGGAGGGATCGAGTGTAGGTTTTTTTCTCAGAAGGGGTGCAACTCTCGCTCTCTTGAAGACGGAAGGGACGTAGCCAACGGTCAGGGATGAGTTGATGAGCGAGGTGAGGTAAGGGAGAAGGTCTCCCGAAAATGGTCTGGAGAAGAGAGGAGGGGATAGGGTCAAGCGGGCAGGTTGTTGGGCGGCCGGCCGTCACAAGACGCGAGATTTCATCTGGAGAGAGGGGAGAAAGAGGTCAGAGCATAGGGTAGGGCAGTGTGAGCAGAACCAGCGGTGTCGTTTGACTTAGCAAACGAGGATCGGATGTCGTCGACCTTCTTTTCAAAATGGTTGACGAAGTCATCTGCAGAGAGGGAGGAGGGGGAGGGGGCGGAGGATTCAGGAGGGAGGAGAAGGTGGCAAAGAGCTTCCTAGGGTTAGAGGCAGAAGCTTGGAATTTAGCGTGGTAGAAAGTGGCTTTAGCAGCAGAGACAGAGGAGGAAAATGTAGAGAGGAGGGAGTGAAAGGATGCCAGGTCCGCAGGGAGGCGAGTTTTCCTCCATTTCCGCTCGGCTGCCCGGAGCCCTGTTCTGTGAGCTCGCAATGAGTCATCGAGCCACGGAGCGGGAGGGGAGGACCGAGCCGGCCTGGAGGATAGGGGACATAGAGAGTCAAGGGATGCAGAGAGGGAGGAGAGGAGGGTTGAGGAGGCAGAATCAGGAGATAGGTGGGAGAAGGTTTGAGCGGAGGGAAGAGATGATAGGATGGAAGAGGAGAGAGTAGGGGGGGAGAGAGAGCGAAGGTTGGGACGGCGCGATACCATCCGAGTAGGGGCAGTGTGGGAGGTGTTGGATGAGAGCGAGAGGGAAAAGGATACAAGGCAGTGGTCGGAGACTTGGAGGGGAGTTGCAATGAGGTTAGTGGAAGAACAGCATCTAGTAAAGATGAGGTCGAGCGTATTGCCTGCCTTGTGAGTAGGGGGAAGGTGAGAGGGTGAGGTCAAAAGAGGAGAGGAGTGGAAAGAAGGAGGCAGAGAGGAAAGAGTCAAAGGTAGACGTGGGGAGGTTAAAGTCGCCCAGAACTGTGAGAGGTGAGCCGTCCTCAGGAAAGGAGCTTATCAAGGCATCAAGCTCATTGATGAACTCTCCGAGGGAACCTGGAGGGCGATAAATGATAAGGATGTTAAGCTTGAAAGGGCTAGTGACTGTGACAGCATGGAATTCAAAGGAGGCGATAGACAGATGGGTAAGGGAGAAAGAGAGAATGACCACTTGGGAGAGATGAGGATCCCGGTGCCACCACCCCGCTGACCAGACGCTCTCGGGGTGTGCGAGAACACGTGGGCGGACGAAGAGAGAGCAGTAGGAGTAGCAGTGTTGTCTGTGGTGATCCATGTTTCCGTCAGGGCCAAGAAGTCGAGGGACTGGAGGGAGGCATGGGCTGAGATGAACTCTGCCTTGTTGACCGCAGATTGGCAGTTCCAGAGGCTACCGGAGACCTGGAACTCCACGTGGGTCGTGCGCGCTGGGACCACCAGAGTAGGGTGGCCGCGGCCACGCGGTGAGGAGCGTTTGTATGGTCTGTGCAGAGGAGAGAACAGGGATAAACCGACACATAGTTGACAGGCTACAGAAGAGGCTACGCTAATGCAAAGGAGATTGGAATGGCAAGTGGACTACACGTCTCGAATGTTCAGAAAGTTAAGCTACGTAGCAAGAATCTTATTGACTAAAATGATTAAAATGATACAGTACTGCTGAAGTAGGCCAGCTGGCAGTGGGTGCGTTGTTGACACTACACTAATCAAGTCGTTCCGTTGAGTGTAATAGTTTCTGCAGTGTTGCTATTCGGGGCTAGCAGGCTAGCTAGCAGTGTTGTTTACGTTACGTTGCGTTAAAAGAACGACAATAGATGGCTAGCGAACCTAGAAAATCGCTCTAGACTACACAATTATCTTTGATACAAAGACGGCTATGTAGCTAGCTAAGTAGCTATCTACGATCAAACAAATCAAACCGTTGTACTGTAATGAAAATGAAGTGAAAATGTGATACAACCTGTGAATGCGACCGGGTAGTTGAGTTCTATACAGAAGACGTTGGCTAGCGTTGGCTAGCTGTTGGCTAGCTAGCAGAGTCACCTACGTTAAGGACGACAAATAGCTGGCTAGCTAACCTCGGTAAATTAAGATAATCACTCTAAGACTACACACTCTAAACCTAAACAACACAATTATCTTGGATACGATGATACGATGATACGAAGACAGCAAAGACAGCTATGTAGCTAGCTGACACTAAACTAATCAAGTCGTTCAGTTGAGTGTAACAGTTTCTCCAGTGCAGCTAATCAGTGGACGTTAGCTAGCTGGCTAGTGAAGACTAGTGAAGACTACGTTAGGACGGCGAAATACGATAATTACGCAATTATCTTTTGATACAAAGACGGCTATGTAGCTAGCTGAGAAGAAATTGCTAAGATAAGACAAATCAAACCGTTGTGATATAATGAAATATAATGAAAATAATGAAAAAGTTATACTACCCGTTGGTGCAGATGCGACCACTCGCTCCAACCGGAACCTTCATATCTCCTCTTCTACCCCTTCATATCTCCTCCTTTACCCCTTCATCTCCCCTCCTTTACCCCTTCAGCTCTCCTCCTTTACCACCTCATCTCTCCTCCTTTACCCCTTCAGCTCCTCCCTTTACCCATTCATCTCTCCTCCTTTACCCCTTTGTATCTCCTCCTTTACCCCTTCATATCTCCTCCTTTACCCCTTCAGCTCTCCTCCTTTACCCATTCATCTCTCCTCCTTTACCCCTTTATATCTCCTCCTTTACCCCTTCATATCTCCTCCTTCACCCCTTCATATCTCCTCCTTCACCCCTTCATATCTCCTCCTTCACCCCTTCATATCTCTTCCTTTACCCCTTCATCTCTCCTCCTTTACCCCTTCAGCTCTCATCCTTTACCCCTTCAGCTCTCCTCCTTTACCCCTTCAGCTCTCCTCCTTTACCCCTTCATATCTCCTCCTTTACCACCTCATCTCTCCTCCTTTACCCCTTCAGCTCTCCTCCTTTACCCATTCATCTCTCCTCCTTTACACCTTTGTATCTCCTCCTTTACCCCTTCATATCTCCTCCTTTACCCCTTCAGCTCTCCTCCTTTACCCCTTCATATCTCCTCCTTCACCCCTTCATATCTCCTCCTTTACCCCTTCATATCTCCTCCTTCTCCCCTTAATATCTCCTCCTTTACCCCTTCATCTCCCCTCCTTTACCCCTTCATCTCTCCTCCTTTACCCCTTCAGCGCTCCTCCTTTACCCCTTCATCTCTCCTCTTCTACCCCTTCATCTCTCCTCCTTTACCTCTTCATCTCACCTCCTTTACCACCTAATTATCTCCTCCTTTACCCCTTTAGCTCTCCTCCTTTACCCCTTCATATCTCCTCCTTTCCCCCTTCATCTCCCCTCCTTTACCGCTTCATCTCTCGTCCTTTACCTCTTCATCTCTCCTCCTTTACCCCTTCATCTCACCTCCTTTACCCCTTCAGCTCTCCTTCTTTACCCCTTCAGCTCTCCTCATCTGCCCTTTCATCTCTCCTCTTCTACCCCTTCATCTCTCCTCTTCTACCCCTTCATCTCTCCTCCTTTACCCCTTCATCTCACCTTTACCACCTCATTATCTCCTCCTTTACCCCTTCAGCTCTCCTCCTTTACCCCTTCAGCTCTCCTCCTTTACCCCTTCATCTCACCTCCTTTACCACCTCATCTCTCCTCCTTTACCCCTTCATCTCACCTCCTTTACCACCTCATCTCTCCTCCTTTACCCCTTCATCTCTCCTCCTTCACCCCTTCATATCTCCTCCTTTCCCCCTTCATCTCTTGTCCTTTACCTCTTCATCTCTCCTCCTTTATCCCCTTCATCTCTCCTTCTTTACCCCTTCTCCTCTCCTCCTTTACCCCTTCAGCTCTCCTCATCTACCCCTTCATCTCTCCTCTTCTACCCTTCATCTCTCCTCCTTTACCCCTTCATCTCACCTCCTTTACCACCTCATCTCTCCTCCTTTACCCCTTCATCTCACCTCCTTTACCACCTCATCTCTCCTCCTTTACCCCTTCATCTCTCCTCCTTCACCCCTTCATATCTCCTCCTTCACCCCTTCATATCTCCTCCTTTCCCCCTTCATCTCCCCTTCTTTACCCCTTCATCTCTCGTCCTTTACCTCTTCATCTCTCCTCCTTCACCCCTTCATATATCCTCCTTCACCCCTTCATATCTCCTCCTTTCCCCCTTCATCTCTCCACTTCTACCCCTTCATCTCTCCTCCTTTACCCCTTCATCTCACCTCCTTTACCACCTCATTATCTCCTCCTTTACCCCTTCAGCTCTCCTTCTTTACCCCTTCAGCTCTCCTCTTCTACCCCTTCATCTCTCCTCCTTTACCCCTTCATTTCACCTCCTTTACCACCTCATTATCTACTCCTTTACCCCTTCAGCTCTCCTTCTTTACCCCTTCAGCTCTCCTCATCTACCCTTTCATCTCTCCTCTTCTACCCCTTCATCTCTCCTCCTTTACCCCTTCATCTCTCCTCCTTTAGCCCTTCAGCTCTCCTCCTTTACCCCTTCATCTCTCCTCCTTTACCCCTTTATATCTCCTCCTTTACCCCTTCATATCTCCTCTTCTACCCCTTCATATCTCCTCCTTTACCCCTTCATCTCCCCTCCTTTACCCCTTCAGCTCTCCTCCTTTACCCCTTCATCTCTCCTCCTTCACCCCTTCATATCTCCTCCTTTCCTCCTTCATCTCTCCTCTTCTACCCCTTCATCTCTCCTCCTTTACCCCTTCATCTCACCTCCTTTACCACCTCATCTCTCCTCCTTTACCCCTTCAGCTCTCCTCCTTTACCCCTTCATATCTCCTCCTTTACCACCTCATCTCTCCTCCTTTACCCCTTCAGCTCTCCTCCTTTACCCATTCATCTCTCCTCCTTTACCCCTTTGTATCTCCTCCTTTACCCCTTCATATCTCCTCCTTTACGCCTTCAGCTCTCCTCCTTTACCCCTTCATATCTCCTCCTTCACCCCTTCATATCTCCTCCTTCACCCCTTCATATCTCCTCCTTCACCCCTTAATATCTCCTCCTTTACCCCTTCATCTCCCCTCCTTTACCCCTACATGTCTCCTCCTTTACCCCTTCATCTCCCCTCCACCCCTTCATCTCTCCTCCTTTACCCCTTCAGCTCCTCCTTTACCCCTTCATCTCTCCTTTCTACCCCTTCATCTCTCCTCCTTTACCCCTTCATCTCACCTCCTTTACCACCTAATTATCTCCTCCTTTACCCCTTTAGCTCTCCTCCTTTACCCCTTCATATCTCCTCCTTTACCCCTTCATCTCTCCTCCTTTTACCCCTTCAGCTCTCCTCCTTTACCCCTTCAGCTCTCCTCCTTTACCCCTTCATCTCTCCTCCTTTACCCCTTCAGCTCTCCTCCTATACCCCTTCATGTCTCCTCCTTTACCCCTTCATCTCCCCTCCTTACCCCTTCATCTCTCCTCCTTTACCCCTTCAGCGCTCCTCCTTTACCCCTTCATCTCTCCTCTTCTACCCCTTCATCTCTCCTCCTTTACCCCTTCATCTCACCTCCTTTACCACCTAATTATCTCCTCCTTTACCCCTTTAGCTCTCCTCCTTTACCCCTTCATATCTCCTCCTTTACCCCTTCATCTCTCCTCCTTTACCCCTTCAGCTCTCCTCCTTTACCCCTTCAGCTCTCCTCCTTTACCCCTTCATCTCTCTCTTCTACCCCTTCATCTCTCCTCCTTTACCCCTTCATCTCACCTCCTTTACCACCTAATTATCTCCTCCTTTACCCCTTCATATCTCCTCTTCTACCCCTTCATATCTCCTCCTTTACCCCTTCATCTCTCCTCCTTTACCCCTTCAGCTCTCCTCCTTTACCCCTTCAGCTCTCCTCCTTTACCCCTTCATCTCTCCTCCTTTACCCCTTCAGCTCTCATCCTTTACCCCTTTATATAACCTCCTTTACCCCTTCATATCTCCTCCTTCACCCCCTCATTTCTCCTCCTTTACCCCTTCATATCTCCTCCTTCACCCCCTCATTTCTCCTTTTTCACCCCTTCATATCTCCTCCTTTCCCCCTTCATCTCCCCTCCTTTACCCCTTCATCTCTCGTCCTTTACCTCTTCATCTCTCCTCCTTTACCCCTTCATCTCTCCTTCTTTACCCCTTCTCCTCTCCTCCTTTACCCCTTCAGCTCTCATCTTCTACCCCTTCATCTCTCCTCCTTTACCCCTTCATCTCACCTCCTTTACCACCTCATTATCTACTCCTTTACCCCTTCAGCTCTCCTTCTTTACCCCTTCAGCTCTCCTCATATTTCATCCTCCTTTCTACCCCCTCATCTCTCCTCCTTTACCCCTTCATCTCTCCTCCTTTAGCCCTTCAGCTCTCCTCCTTTACCCCTTCATCTCTCCTCCTTTACCCCTTTATATCTCCTCCTTTACCCCTTCATATCTCCTCTTCACCCCTTCATATCTCCTCCTTTACCCCTTCATCTCCCCTCCTTTACCCCTTCAGCTCTCTCCTTTACCACCTCATCTCTCCTCCTCCCCTTCAGCTCCTCCCTTTACCCATTCATCTCTCTCTCCTTACCCCTTTGTATCTCCTCTTTACCCCTTCATATCTCCTCCTTTACCCTTCAGCTCTCCTCCTTTACCCATTCATCTCTCCTCCTTTACCCCTTTATATCTCCTCCTTTACCCCTTCATATCTCCTCCTTCACCCCTTCATATCTCCTCCTTCACCCCTTCATATCTCCTCCTTCACCCCTTCATATCTCTTCCTTTTTACATCTCTCCTCCTTTACCCCTTCAGCTCTCATCCTTTACCCTTCAGCTCTCCTCCTTTACCCCTTCAGCTCTCCTCCTTTACCCCTTCATATCTCCTCCTTTACCACCTCATCTCTCCTCCTTTACCCCTTCATCTCCTCCTTTACCCATTCATCTCTCCTCCTTTACCCCTTGTATCTCCTCCTTTACCCCTTCATATCTCCTCCTTACCCCTTCAGCTCTCCTCCTTTACCTTCATATCTCCTTTTTCACCCCTTCATATCTCCTCCTTTCCCCCTTCATATCTCCCTCCCCTTAATATCTCCTCCTTTACCCCTTCATCTCCTCCTTTACCCCTTCATCTCTCCTCCTTTACCCCTTCAGCGCTCCTCCTTTACCCCTTCATCTCTCCTCTTCTACCCCTTCATCTCTCCTCCTTACCCTCTTCATCTCACCTCCTTTACCACCTAATTATCTCCTCCTTTACCCCTCTCTCCTCCTTTACCCCTTCATATCTCTCCTTTCCCCTTCACTCCTCCTCCGTATCTCTCGTCCTTTACCCCTTCATCTCTCCTCCTTTACCCCTTCATTTCACCTCCTTTACCCCCTTCAGCTCTCCTTCTTTACCCCTTCAGCTCTCTCTCTGCCCTTTCCATCTCTCCTCTTCTACCCCTTCATCTCTCCTCTTCTACCCCTTCATCTCTCCTCCTTTACCCCTTCATCTCACCTTTACCTCATTATCTCCCTCCTTTTACCCTCTTCAGCTCTCCTCCTTTTACCCCTTCAGCTCTCCTCCTTTACCCCTTCATCTCACCTCCTTTACCACCTCATCTCTCCTCCTTTACCCCTTCATCTCACCTCCTTTACCACCTCATCTCTCCTCCTTTACCTTCATCTCTCCTCCTTCACCCCTTCATATCTCCTCCCTTTCCCCCTTCATCTCTTGTCCTTTACCTCTTCATCTCTCCTCCTTTATCCCCTTCATCTCTCCTTCTTTTACCCCTTCTCCTCTCCTCCTTTACCCTTCAGCTCTCCTCATCTACCCCTTCATC
>NW_025754275.1:0-9367 GCF_021184085.1 Oncorhynchus gorbuscha | reverse complement strand
GAACAGACTACCAAACCTAACAGGAGGAGGAGGTGGTCCAGGGAGAGGAGGAGGAGGAGGTCCAGGGAGAGGAGGAGGAGGTGGTCCAGGGAGAGGAGGAGGAGGAGGTCCAGGGAGAGGAGGAGGAGGAGGTCCAGGGAGAGGAGGAGGAGGTGGTCCAGGGAGAAGAGGAGGTGGTCCAGGGAGAGGAGGAGGTGGTCCAGGGAGAGGAGGAGGAGGTCCAGGGAGAGGAGGAGGTCCAGGGAGAGGAGGAGGTGTTGTTCCAGGGAGAGGAGGAGGTGGTGGTGGTCCAGGGAGAGGAGGAGGTGGTGGTCCAGGGAGAGGAGGAGGTCCAGGAAGAGGAGGGGGAGGAGGTCCAGGAAGGAGGGGAGGAGGTCCAGGAAGAGGAGGGGGAGGAGGTCCAGGGAGAGGAGGAGGTCCAGGGAGAGGAGGGGGAGGAGGTCCAGGAAGAGGAGGAGGTCCAGGGAGAGGAGGAGGAGGAGGTCCAGGGAGAGGAGGAGGAGGAGGTCCAGGGAGAGGAGGAGGTCCAGGGAGAGGAGGAGGTCCAGGGAGAGGAGGAGGAGGAGGTCCAGGGAGAGGAGGAGGTGGTGGGCCAGGGAGAGGAGGAGGTGGTGGTCCAGGAAGAGGAGGTGGTCCAGGGAGAGGAGGTGGTCCAGGGAGAGGAGGTGGTCCAGGGAGAGGAGGAGGAGGTGGTCCAGGAGAGGAGGAGGTCCAGGGAGAGGAGGAGGAGGTGGTCCAGGGAGAGGAGGAGGAGGTGGTCCAGGGAGAGGAGGAGGAGGTCCAGGGAGAGGAGGATGAGGTCCAGGGAGAGGAGGAGGAGGTCCAGGGAGAGGAGGAGGAGGTCCAGGGAGAGAAGGAGGAGGTGGTCCAGGGAGAGGAGGAGGTGGTCCAGGGAGAGGAGGAGGTGGTCCAGGGAGAGGAGGAGGAGGTGGTCCAGGGAGAGGAGGAGGTCCAGGGAGAGGAGGAGGTCCAGGGAGAGGAGGAGGTCCAGGGAGAGGAGGAGGTGGTCCAGGGAGAGTAGGAGGAGGAGGTCCAGGGAGAGGAGGAGGTGGTGGTCCAGGGAGAGGAGGAGGAGGTGGTCCAGGGAGAGGAGGAGGAGGTGGTCCAGGGAGAGGAGGAGGAGGTGGTCCAGGGAGAGGAGGAGGTGGTCCAGGGAGAGGAGGAGGAGGTCCAAGGAGAGGAGGGGTGGTCAAGAGGAGGAGGAGGTGGTCCAGGGAGAGGAGGAGGTGGGGTCCAGGGAGAGAGGAGGTGGTGGTCCAGGGAGAGGAGGAGGTGGTGGTCCAGGGAGAGGAGGAGGTGGTGGTCCAGGGAGAGGAGGAGGTGTGTCCAGGGAGGGGGGGTGGTCAGGAGGGAGGAGATCAGGGAGAGGGGGGTCCAAGGAGAGGAGGAGGTGGTGGTCCAGGGAGAGGAGGAGGTGGTCCAGGGAGAGGAGGAGGAGGTCCAGGGAGAGGAGGAGGAGGTCCAGGGAGAGGAGAGGAGGTCCAAGGAGAGGAGGAGGAGGTCCAGGGAGAGGAGGAGGAGGTGGTCCAGGGAGAGGAGGTGGTGGTGGTCCAGGGAGAGGAGGTGGTCCAGGGAGAGGAGAGGTGGTCCTAGGGAGAGGAGGTGGTCCAGGGAGAGGAGGAGGTGGTGGTCCAGGAGAGGAGGAGGAGGAGGTCCAGGGAGGAGGAGGAGGTCCAGGGAGAGGAGGAGGAGGTCCAGGAGAGGAGGAGGAGGAGGTCCAGGGAGAGGAGGAGGAGGTGGTCCAGGGAGGAGGAGGAGGTCCAGGAGGTGGTGGTCCAGGAGAGGAGGAGGAGGTGGGAGAGGAGGAGGGTCCAGGGAGAGGAGGAGGTGGTCCAGGGAGAGGAGGAGGTGGTCCAGGGAGGAGGAGGTGGTCCAGGAAGGAGGGAGAGTAGGAGGAGGAGGTCCAGGAGAGGAGGAGGAGGTGGTCCAGGGAGGAGGAGGAGGTGGTCCAGGGAGAGGAGGAGGAGGTGGTCCAGGGAGAGGAGGAGGTGGTCCAGGGAGAGGAGGAGGTGGTGGTCCAAGGAGAGGAGGAGGTGGTCCAGGAGAGGAGGAGGAGGTGGTCCAGGGAGAGGAGGAGGTGGTCCAGGAGAGGAGGAGGTGGTGGGTCCAGGGAGAGGAGGAGGAGGTGGTCCAGGGAGAGGAGGAGTGGAGGGTGGTCCAGGGAGAGGAGGAGGGAGGTCCAGGGAGAGGAGGAGGTGGTCCAGGGAGAGTCAAGACAGGGAGAGGGGAGGAGGAGGTGGTCCAGGGAGAGGAGGAGGTGGTGGTCCAGGGAGAGGGAGGGAGGTGGTGGTCCAGGGAGGGAGGAGGAGGTCCAGAGAGGAGGAGGAGGTGGTCCAGGGAGAGGAGGAGGAGGTGGTCCAGGGAGAGGTGGAGGTGGTCCAGGGAGAGGAGGAGGTGGTGGTCCAGGGAGGAGGAGGTGGTCCAGGGAGAGGAGGAGGAGGTCCAGGGAGAGGAGGAGGAGGTCCAGGGAGAGGAGGAGGAGGTGGTCCAGGGAGAGGAGGGAGAGGAGGAGGTGGTGGTCCAGGGAGAGGAGGAGGAGGTGGTCCAGGGAGAGGAGGAGGAGGTGGTCCAGGGAGAGGAGGGAGAGGAGGAGGAGGAGGTCCAGGGAGAGGAGGAGGAGGAGGTCCAGGGAATATACTGTACACACGCACCAATCTAATTCCACAAAATTATGCAAAGTAACCTACATACCGATAAGCCTGACCGGTCAAATATATTTCCATCGTATGGTATTTCCATCAATAGACTAAAAAGCATTATTTCGCTAAAGGACTTGTCTTCTCCCCAAAAATCCAGATATACCGGTAGGGTCATGGTATACTGGGTTAACTGACACCCAGGTGTGTGTTTGTAACTCCGGGTAGGGTCATGGTATACTGGCTAACGGACACCCAGGTGTGTGTGTGTGTGTAACTCCGGGTAGGGTCATGGTATACCGGCTAACGGACACCCAGGTGTGTGTGTGTAACTCGGTAGGGTCATGGTATACCGGACTAACGGACAGCCAGGTGTGTGTGTGTGTGTGTAACGGGTAGGGTCATGGTATACCAGACTAACGGACACCCAGGTGTGTGTGTGTGTGTGTAACTCAGGTACACCCAGGTCATGGTATAACTCCAGGGTCTGGTATACAGGACACCCAGGTGTGTGTGTGTGTAACTCCGGGTAGGGTCATGTATACCGGGCTAACGGACACCCAGGTGTGTGTGTAACTCCGGGTAGGGTCATGGTATACCGGACTAACGGACACCCAGGTGTGTGTGGTAGGGTCATGGTATACTAACGGACACCCAGGTGTGTAACTCCGGGGTAGGGTCATGGTATACCGGGCTAACGGACACCCAGGTGTGTGTGTGTAACTCCGGGTAGGGTCATGGTATACTGGCTAACGGACACCCAGTGTGTGTGTGTGTAACTACGGACACCCAGGTATAACTCCGGGTAGGGTCATGAGTATACGGGCTAACGGACCCAGGTGTGTGTGTAACTCAGGTACATGGCTAACGGACACCCAGGTGTGTGTGTAACTCCGGGTAGGGTCATGGTATACCGGACTAACGGACACCCAGGTGTGTGTGTGTAACTCCGGTAGGGTCATGGTATACGGGCTAACGGACACCCAGGTGTGTGTAACTCCGGGTAGGGTCATGGTATACCGGCTAACGGACACCCAGGTGTGTGTGTAACTCCGGGTAGGGTCATGGTATACCGGGCTAACGGACACCCAGGTGTGTGTGTGTGTGGGTGTGTCATGGTATACCGTGTGGACACCCAGGTGTGTGTGTGTAACTCCGGGTAGGGTCAATAGTATACGGGCTAACGGACACCCAGGTGTGTGTGTGTAACTCGGGTAGGGTCATGGTATACCGGGCTAACGGACACCCAGGTGTGTGTGTAACTCCGGGTAGGGTCATGGTATTCGGCTAACGGACACCCAGGTGTGTAACTCCGGGTAGGGTCATGGTATACCGGGCTAACGGACACCCAGGTGTGTGTGTGTGTGTAACTCGGTAGGGTCATGGTATACCCGGGCTAACGGACACCCAGGTGTGTGTGTAACTCCCGGGTAGGGTCATGGTATACCGGGCTAACGGACACCCAGGTGTGTGTGTGTAACTCCGGGTAGGGTCATGGTATACCGGGCTAACGGACACCCAGGTGTGTGTGTAACTCCGGGTAGGGTCATGGTATACCGGGCTAACGGACACCCAGGTGTGTGTGTGTAACTCCGGGTAGGGTCATGGTATACCGGGCTAACGGACACCCAGGTGTGTGTGTAACTCCGGGTAGGGTCATGGTATACCCGGGCTAACGGACACAGGTGTGTGTGTGTAACTCCGGGTAGGGTCATGGTATACCGGGCTAACGGACACCCAGGTGTGTGTGTGTGTAACTCCGGGTAGGGTCATGGTATACCGGGCTAACGGACACCCAGGTGTGTGTGTGTGTAACTCCGGGTAGGGTCATGGTATACCGGGCTAACGGACACCCAGGTGTGTGTGTAACTCGGGTAGGTGGTATACCGGGCTAACAGACACCCAGGTGTGTGTGTAACTCCGGGTAGGGTCATGGTATACCGGGCTAACGGACACCCAGGTGTGTGTGTGTAACTCCGGGTAGGGTCATGGTATACCGGGCTAACGGACACCCAGGTGTGTGTGTGTAACTCCGGGTAGGGTCATGGTATACGGGCTAACGGACACAGGTGTGTGTGTAACTCCGGGTAGGGTCATGGTATACTGGCTAACGGACACCCAGGTGTGTGTGTGTAACTCCGGTAGGATCATGGTATACGGGCTAACGGACACCCAGGTGTGTGTGTGTAACTCCGGGTAGGGTCATGGTATACCGGGCTAACGGACACCCAGGTGTGTGTGTAACTCGGGTAGGGTCATGGTATACCGGACTAACGGACACCCAGGTGTGTGTGTGTGTAACTCGGGTAGGGTCATGGTATACCGGGCTAACGGACACCCAGGTGTGTGTGTGTAACTCGGGTAGGGTCATGGTATACCGGGCTAACGGACACCCAGGTGTGTGTGTGTAACTCCGGGTAGGGTCATGGTATACCGGCTAACGGACACCCAGGTGTGTGTGTGTAACTCCGGGTAGGGTCATGGTATACCCGGGCTAACGGACACCCAGGTGTGTGTGTGTGTAACTCCGGGTAGGGTCATGGTATACCTGGCTAACGGACACCCAGGTGTGTGTGTGTAACTCCGGGTAGGGTCATGGTATACCGGGCTAACGGACACCCAGGTGTGTGTGTAACTCCGGGTAGGGTCATGGTATACGGGCTAACGGACACCCAGGTGTGTGTGTGTGTAACTCCGGGTAGGGTCATGGTATACCGGGCTAACGGACACCCAGGTGTGTGTGTGTAACTCCGGGTAGGGTCATGGTATACCGGGCTAACGGACACCCAGGTGTGTGTGTGTGTAACTCCGGGTAGGGTCATGGTATACCGGGCTAACGGACACCCAGGTGTGTGTGTGTAACTCCGGGTAGGGTCATGGTATACCGGGCTCGGACACCCAGGTGTAGTGTGTAACTCCGGGTAGGGTCATGGTATACCGGGCTAACGGACACCCAGGTGTGTGTGTGTGTAACTCCGGGTAGGGTCATGGTATACCGGGCTAACGGACACCCAGGTGTGTGTGTGTAACTCCGGGTAGGGTCATGGTATACCGGGCTAACGGACACCCAGGTGTGTGTGTGTAACTCCGGGTAGGGTCATGGTATACGGGCTAACGGACACCCAGGTGTGTGTGTGTGTAACTCGGGTAGGGTCATGGTATACCGGGCTAACGGACACCCAGGTGTGTGTGTGTAACTCCGGGTAGGGTCATGGTATACCGGGCTAACGGACACCCAGGTGTGTGTGTGTAACTCCGGGTAGGGTCATGGTATACCGGGCTAACGGACACCCAGGTGTGTGTGTGTGTAACTCCGGGTAGGGTCATGGTATACCTGGCTAACGGACACCCAGGTGTGTGTGTGTAACTCCGGGTAGGGTCATGGTATACCGGGCTAACGGACACCCAGGTGTGTGTGTGTAACTCCGGGTAGGGTCATGGTATACCGGGCTAACGGACACCCAGGTGTGTGTGTGTGTAACTCCGGGTAGGGTCATGGTATACCGGGCTAACGGACACCCAGGTGTGTGTGTGTGTGTGTGTGTGTAACTCCGGGTAGGGTCATGGTATACCGGGCTAACGGACACCCAGGTGTGTGTGTGTGTGTAACTCCGGGTAGGGTCATGGTATACCGGGCTAACGGACACCCAGGTGTGTGTGTGTAACTCCGGGTAGGGTCATGGTATACGGGCTAACGGACACCCAGGTGTGTGTGTGTGTAACTCCAGGTAGGGTCATGGTATACCGGGCTAACGGACACCCAGGTGTGTGTGTGTAACTCCCGGGTAGGGTCATGGTATACGGGCTAACGGACACCCAGGTGTGTGTGTGTAACTCGGGTAGGGTCATGGTATACCGGGCTAACGGACACCCAGGTGTGTGTGTGTGTGCCAACTCCGGGTAGGGTCATGGTATACCGGGCTAACGGACACCCAGGTGTGTGTGTGTGTAACTCCGGGTAGGGTCATGGTATACGGGCTAACGGACACCCAGGTGTGTGTGTGTGTGTAACTCCGGGTAGGGTCATGGTATACCGGGCTAACGGACACCCAGGTGTGTGTGTGTGTAACTCGGGTAGGGTCATGGTATACCGGGCTAACGGACACCCAGGTGTGTGTGTGTGTAACTCGGGTAGGGTCATGGTATACCGGGCTAACGGACACCCAGGTGTGTGTGTGTGTGTGTAACTCCGGGTAGGTCATGGTATACCCGGGCTAACGGACACCCAGGTGTGTGTGTGTAACTCGGGTAGGGTCATGGTGTACCGGGCTAACGGACACCCAGGTGTGTGTGTGTAACTCCGGGTAGGGTCATGGTATACCGGGCTAACGGACACCCAGGTGTGTGTGTGTGTAACTCCGGGTAGGGTCATGGTATACCGGCCTAACGGACACCCAGGTGTGTGTGTGTAACTCCGGGTAGGGTCATGGTATACCGGGCTAACGGACACCCAGGTGTGTGTGTCTAACTCCGGGTAGGGTCATGGTATACCGGGCTAACGGACACCAGGTGTGTGTGTAACTCCGGGTAGGGTCATGGTATATCGGGCTAACGGACACCCAGGTGTGTGTGTGTAACTCGGGTAGGGTCATGTATACCGGGCTAACGGACACCCAGGTGTGTGTGTGTAACTCCGGGTAGGGTCATGGTATACCGGGCTACTTGGTTACCCAGGTGTGTGTAACTCCGGAAGGGTCATAGTATACGGGCTAGGACACCCAGGTGTGTGTGTGTAACTCCGGGTAGGGTCATGGTATACCGGGCTAACGGACACCCAGGTGTGTGTGTGTGTGTGTAACTCCGGGTAGGGTCATGGTATACCGGGCTAACGGACACCCAGGTGTGTGTGTGTGTGTGTAACTCCGGGTAGGGTCATGGTATACCGGGCTAACGGACACCCAGGTGTGTGTGTGTGTGTAACTCCGGGTAGGGTCATGGTATACCGGGCTAACGGACACCCAGGTGTGTGTGTGTGTGTAACTCCGGGTAGGGTCATGGTATACCGGGCTAACGGACACCCAGGTGTGTGTGTGTAACTCCGGGTAGGGTCATGGTATACCGGGCTAACGGACACCCAGGTGTGTGTGTGTAACTCCGGGTAGGGTCATGGTATACCGGGCTAACGGACACCCAGGTGTGTGTGTGTAACTCCGGGTAGGGTCATGGTATACCGGGCTAACGGACACCCAGGTGTGTGTGTGTGTAACTCCGGGTAGGGTCATGGTATACCGGGCTAACGGACACCCAGGTGTGTGTGTGTGTAACTCCGGGTAGGGTCATGGTATACCGGGCTAACGGACACCCAGGTGTGTGTGTGTGTAACTCCGGGTAGGGTCATGGTATACCGGGCTAACGGACACCCAGGTGTGTGTGTGTGTAACTCCGGGTAGGGTCATGGTATACCGGGCTAACGGACACCCAGGTGTGTGTGTGTGTAACTCCGGGTAGGGTCATGGTATACCGGGCTAACGGACACCCAGGTGTGTGTGTGTGTGTGTGTGTGTGTGTGTGTGTGTGTGTAACTCCGGGTAGGGTCATGGTATACCGGGCTAACGGACACCCAGGTGTGTGTGTGTGTAACTCCGGGTAGGGTCATGGTATACCGGGCTAACGGACACCCAGGTGTGTGTGTGTGTAACTCCGGGTAGGGTCATGGTATACCGGGCTAACGGACACCCAGGTGTGTGTGTGTAACTCCGGGTAGGGTCATGGTATACCGGGCTAACGGACACCCAGGTGTGTGTGTAACTCCGGGTACGGGTCATGGTATACCGGGCTAACGGACACCCAGGTGTGTGTGTGTGTGTAACTCCGGGTAGGGTCATGGTATACCGGGCTAACGGACACCCAGGTGTGTGTGTGTGTGTAACTCCGGGTAGGGTCATGGTATACCGGGCTAACGGACACCCAGGTGTGTGTGTGTGTGTAACTCCGGGTAGGGTCATGGTATACCGGGCTAACGGACACCCAGGTGTGTGTGTGTAACTCCGGGTAGGGTCATGGTATACCGGGCTAACGGACACCCAGGTGTGTGTGTGTAACTCCGGGTAGGGTCATGGTATACCGGGCTAACGGACACCCAGGTGTGTGTGTGTTGTAACTCCGGGTAGGGTCATGGTATACCGGGCTAACGGACACCCAGGTGTGGTGTGTGTGTAACTCGGGTAGGGTCATGGTATACCGGGCTAACGGACACCCAGGTGTGTGTGTGTGTGTAACTCCGGGTAGGGTCATGGTATACCGGGCTAACGGACACGCAGGTGTGGTGTGTGTAACTCCGGGTAGGGTCATGGTATACCGGGCTAACGGACACCCAGGTGTGTGTGTGTGTAACTCCGGGTAGGGTCATGGTATACCGGGCTAACGGACACCCAGGTGTGTGTGTGTGTAACTCCGGGTAGGGTCATGGTATACCGGGCTAACGGACACCCAGGTGTGTGTGTGTGTAACTCGGGTAGGGTCATGGTATACGGGCTAACGGACACCCAGGTGTGTTGTGTGTAACTCCGGGCAGGGTCATGGTATACCGGGCTAACGGACACCCAGGTGTGCGTGTGTGTGTAACTCCGGGTAGGGTCATGGTATACCGGGCTAACGGACACCCAGGTGTGCGTGTGTGTGTAACTCCGGGTAGGGTCATGGTATACCGGGCTAACGGACACCCAGGTGTGCGTGTGTGTGTAACTCCGGGTAGGGTCATGGTATACCGGGCTAACGGACACCCAGGTGTG
>NW_025754274.1:0-9368 GCF_021184085.1 Oncorhynchus gorbuscha | reverse complement strand
ATATATGGGTTATGAGTACTTATCTAGTTGACTGATATATGGGTTATGAGTACTTATCTAGTTGACTGTGATATATGGGTTATGAGTACTTATCTAGTTGACTGTGATATATGGGTTATGAGTACTTATCTAGTTGACTGTGATATATGGGTTATGAGTACTTATCTAGTTGACTGTGATATATGGGTTATGAGTACTTATCTAGTTGACTGTGATATATGGGTTATGAGTACTTATCTAGTTGACTGTGATATATGGGTTATGAGTACTTATCTAGTTGACTGTGATATATGGGTTATGAGTACTTATCTAGTTGACTGTGATATATGGGTTATGAGTACTTATCTAGTTGACTGTGATATATGGGTTATGAGTACTTATCTAGTTGACTGTGATATATGGGTTATGAGTACTTATCTAGTTGACTGTGATATAAGGGTTATGAGTACTTATCTAGTTGACTGTGATATATGGGTTATGAGTACTTATCTAGTTGACTGTGATATATGGGTTATGAGTACTTATCTAGTTGACTGTGATATATGGGTTATGAGTACTTATCTAGTTGACTGATATGGGTTACGAGTACTTATCTAGTTGACTGTGATATATGGGTTATGAGTACTTATCTAGTTGACTGTGATATATGGGTTATGAGTACTTATCTAGTTGACTGTGATATATGGGTTATGAGTACTTATCTAGTTGACTGTGATATATGGGTTATGAGTACTTATCTAGTTGACTGTGATATATGGGTTATGAGTACTTATCTAGTTGACTGTGATATATGGGTTATGAGTACTTATCTAGTTGACTGTGATATATGGGTTATGAGTACTTATCTAGTTGACTGATATATGGGTTATGAGTACTTATCTAGTTGACTGTGATATATGGGTTATGAGTACTTATCTAGTTGACTGTGATATATGGGTTATGAGTACTTATCTAGTTGACTGTGATATATGGGTTATGAGTACTTATCTAGTTGACTGTGATATATGGGTTATGAGTACTTATCTAGTTGACTGATATATGGGTTATGAGTACTTATCTAGTTGACTGTGATATATGGGTTATGAGTACTTATCTAGTTGACTGTGATATATGGGTTATGAGTACTTATCTAGTTGACTGTGATATATGGGTTATGAGTACTTATCTAGTTGACTGTGATATATGGGTTATGAGTACTTATCTAGTTGACTGTGATATATGGGTTATGAGTACTTATCTAGTTGACTGTGATATATGGGTTATGAGTACTTATCTAGTTGACTGTGATATATGGGTTATGAGTACTTATCTAGTTGACTGTGATATATGGGTTATGAGTACTTATCTAGTTGACTGATATATGGGTTATGAGTACTTATCTAGTTGACTGTGATATATGGGTTATGAGTACTTATCTAGTTGACTGATATATGGGTTATGAGTACTTATCTAGTTGACTGATATGGGTTATGAGTACTTATCTAGTTGACTGTGATATATTAGTTATGAGTACTTATCTAGTTGACTTGATATGGGTTATGAGTACTTATCTAGTTGACTGTGATATAAGGGTTATGAGTACTTATCTAGTTGACTGTATATGGGTTATGAGTACTTATCTAGTTGACTGTGATATATGGGTTATGAGTACTTATCTAGTTGACTGATATATGGGTTATGAGTACTTATCTAGTTGACTGTGATATATGGGTTATGAGTACTTATCTAGTTGACTGTGATATATGGGTTATGAGTACTTATCTAGTTGACTGTGATATATGGGTTATGAGTACTTATCTAGTTGACTGATATATGGGTTATGAGTACTTATCTAGTTGACTGTGATATAAGGGTTATGAGTACTTATCTAGTTGACTGTGATATATGAGTTATGAGTACTTATCTAGTTGACTGATATATGGGTTATGAGTACTTATCTAGTTGACTGATATATGGGTTATGAGTACTTATCTAGTTGACTGTGATATATGGGTTATGAGTACTTATCTAGTTGACTGTGATATATGGGTTATGAGTACTTATCTAGTTGACTGATATGGGTTATGAGTACTTATCTAGTTGACTTGATATATGGGTTATGAGTCCTTATCTAGTTGACTGTGATATATGGGTTATGAGTACTTCAACGTGATACAGTTGAAGTCGGAAGTTTACTACATACACTTAGGTTGGAGTCAATAAAGCTCATTTTTCAACCACTCCACAAATTTCTTGTTAACAAACTATAGTTTTGGAAAGTCTGTTAGGACATCTACTTTGTGCATGACACAAGTCATTTTTCCAACAGTTGTTTACAGACAGATTAATTCACTCTATCACAATTCCAGCGGGTCAGAAGTTTACATACACTAAGTTGACTGTGCCTTTAAACAGCTTGGAAAATTCCAGAAAATGATGTCATGGCTTTAGAAGCTTCTGATAGGCTAATTGACATAATTTGAGTCAATTGTCGGTGTACCTGTAGATGTATTTCAAGGTCTACCTTCAAACTTAGTGCCTCTTTGCTTGACATCATGAGAAAATCAAAAGAAATCAGCCTAGACCTCAGAAAAACAATTGAAGACCTCCACAAGTCTGGTTCATCCTTGGGAGCATTTTCCAAACACCTGAAGGTACCACATTCATCTGTACAAACAATAGTACACAAGTATAAACACCATGGGGCCACGCAGCAGTCATACTGCTAAGGAAGGAGACGCGTTCTGTCTCCTAGAGATGAACGTAGTACTTTGGTGCGGAAAAGTGCAAATCAATTCCAGAACAACAGCAAAGGACCTTTTGAAGATGCTGGAGGAAACAGGTACAAAAGTATCTACATCCACAGTAAAACGAGTCCTATATCGACATAACCTGAAAGGCCGCTCAGCAAGGATGAAGCCACTGTTCCTAAACCGCCATTAAAAAAAAGCCAGACTACGGTTTGCACCTGCACATGGGGACAATGGCCCCCTGTGATTAAACTAAAATAGAACTGTTTCACCATAATGGCCATCGTTATATTTGTTGGAAAAAGGGGGGAGGCTTGCAAGCAAAAGACGACCATCCGTCAGGAAGTTAAAGCTTGGTCGCAAATGGCTCATCCAAATGGACAATGACCCCAAGCATCCTTCCAAAGTTGTGGCAAAATGGCTTAAGGTCAACAAAGTCAAGGTACTGGAGTGGCCATCACAAAGCCCTTACCTCAATCCTTTAGATAATTTGTGGGCAGAACTGAAAAAGCGTGTGCAAGCAAGGAGGCCTACAAACCTGACTCAGTTACACCAGCTCTGTGATGAGGGAATGGGCCAAAATTCACGCAACTTATTGTGGGAAGCTAGTGGAATGCTACCCGAAACGTTTGACCCAAGTTAAACAATTTAAAGGCAATGCTACCAAATGCTAATTGAGTATGTAAACTTCTGACCCACTAGGAATGTGATGAAAGAAATAAAAGCTGAAATAAATAATTTTCTCTACTATTATTCTGACATTTCACATTCATAAAATGAAGTGGTGATCCTAACTCACCCAAGACAAATTTACTAGGATTAAATGTCAGGAATTGTGAAAAACTGAGTTCAAATGTATTTGACTCAACTTCTGACTTGAACTGTATATGAGTTATGAGCACTTGTTTTAGTGAGCCTCCGAATTAACTGTCTTCTTTCCTCTTTTCTCAACCCAGACAATACATACGTGTCAAACTCTGAGAACGAGGATGAAGTTCTAGTCACCAGAGACCAGATCCCCGTCATCTTCCACAGGATAGCAACAGGTTTGTTTGCTTTTCAGACTGTCTGTAGTCTCTCTGTCGTCGTATCTGTTTATCAGACTGTCCGTAGTCACTATGCTGTCGTATCTCTGTTTATCAGACTGTCCGTAGTCACTCTGCTGTCGTATCTCTGTTTATCAGACTGTCCGTAGTCACACTGCTGTCGTATCTCTGTTTATCAGACTGTCTGTAGTCACTCTGCTGTAGTCACTCTGCTGACGTATCTCTGTTTATCAGACTGTCCGTAGTCACTCTGCTGTAGTCACTCTGCTGTCGTATCTCTGTTTATCAGACTGTCCGTAGTCACTCTGCTGTAGTCACTCTGCTGTCGTATCTCTGTTTATCAGACTGTCCGTAGTCACTCTGCTGTCGTATCTCTGTTTATCAGACTGTCCGTAGTCACTCTGCTGTCGTATCTCTGTTTATCAGACTGTCTGTAGTCACTCTGCTGTAGTCACTCTGCTGACGTATCTCTGTTTATCAGACTGTCCGTAGTCACTCTGCTGTAGTCACTC
Source organism: Oncorhynchus gorbuscha (assembly GCF_021184085.1). NCBI lineage: Eukaryota > Metazoa > Chordata > Actinopteri > Salmoniformes > Salmonidae > Oncorhynchus > Oncorhynchus gorbuscha. The sequence continues at coordinate 5,081 of NW_025754274.1, read as the reverse complement.
TGCTGTCGTATCTCTGTTTATCAGACTGTCCGTAGTCACTCTGCTGTAGTCACTCTGCTGTCGTATCTCTGTTTATCAGACTGTCCGTAGTCACTCTGCTGTCGTATCTCTGTTTATCAGACTGTCTGTAGTCACTCTGCTGTCATATCTCTGTTTATCAGACTGTCTGTAGTCACTCTGCTGTCGTATCTCTGTTTATCAGACTGTCCGTAGTCACTCTGCTGTCGTATCTCTGTTTATCAGACTGTCTGTAGTCACTCTGCTGTCGTATCTCTGTTTATCAGACTGTCCGTAGTCACTCTGCTGTCGTATCTCTGTTTATCAGACTGTCCGTAGTCACTCTGCTGTCGTATCTCTGTTTATCAGACTGTCCGTAGTCACTCTGCTGTCGTATCTCTGTTTATCAGACTGTCCGTAGTCACTCTGCTGTCGTATCTCTGTTTATCAGACTGTCCGTAGTCACTCTGCTGTCGTATCTCTGTTTATCAGACTGTCTGTAGTCACTCTGCTGTCGTATCTCTGTTTATCAGACTGTCTGTAGTCACTCTGCTGTCGTATCTCTGTTTATCAGACTGTTTGTTGGTATAGCAGATACTTAGATGAACAGACGTCCTGGCTAACTGTGTATTGTTTTGTGTGTGTGTGTGTGTTTTGTACACAGAGATTAGGGTCAATAATGACGCTAACTGCTGCCTGTCCATCAAGTCCAAACATCAGATAGACAAGAATCAGGTGAGATGTACATCACTAATTAATAAGACATTATACAAGCTCATACATGCTGCTAGCAAGTCATTAAGCATTATAACGTCAGCTATTTGATATAAAGTTCATAGAGAACTTTTTCAGTGTGAACTAGTATGTAATAACAGGTATAATAGTATGTAATGTGTAACTATATAGTATTATGTAATAACTATAATAGTATGTCGTATGTATAACTGTATAGTATTATTTAATCATTTTAATAGTATGTAATAATGGGTAAGAACTGTTTAGTGTGTAAATGTTAACTGTATGGTAGTATGTCATGACTATTAGTGTGTAACGGTTGTAGGGGTGGAATTGTAATAGGGGTGGAATAATGGTGTAGTGTAGTGGTGTAATAGTGTAGTGGTGTAATAGTGTAGTGGTGTAATAGTGTAGTGGTGTAATAGTGTAGTGGTGTAATAGTGTAGTGGTGTAATAGTGTAGTGGTGTAATAGTGTAGTGGTGTAATATTTAGTGGTGTAATATTATAGTGGTGTAATAGTGTAGTGGTGTAATAGTGTAGTGGTGTGATAGTAGTAGTGGTGTAATAGTGTAGTGGTAATGTAATGGTATAGTGGTGTAATAGTGTAGTGGTGTAATAGTGTAGTGGTATTATAGTGGTGTAATATTGTAGTGGTGTAATATTATAGTGGTGTTAGTGGTGTAATAGTGTAGTGGTATTGTAGTGATGTAATATTGTAGTGGTGTAATATTATAGTGGTGTAATATTATAGTGGTGTAATAGTGTAGTGGTGTAATAGTGTAGTGGTGTAATATTATAGTGGTGTAATATTATAGTGGTGTAATAGTGTAGTGGTGTAATAGTGTAGTGTGTAGTGTAGTGATGTAATAGTGTAGTAGTGTAGTGGTGTAATAGTGTAGTGGTGTAATAGTGTAGTGGTGTTATAGTGGTGTAATATTATAGTGGTGTAATATTAGTAGTGGTGTAATAGTGTAGTGGTGTAATAGTAGTGGTGTAATAGTGTAGTGGTGTTATAGTGGTGTAATAGAGTAGTGGTGTAGTAGTGGTGTAATATTATAGTGGTGTCATAGTGGTGTAATATTGTAGTGGTGTAATAGTGTAGTGGTGTAATAGTGTAGTGGTGTAATAGTGTAGTGGTGTAATAGTGTAGGGGTGTAATAGTGTAGGGTGTAATAGTGTAGTGGTGTAATAGTGGTGTAATATTATAGTAGTGTAATAGTGGTAATATTATAGTGGTGTAATAGTGGTGTAATAGTATAATGGTGTAATATTATAGTGGTGTAATATTATAGTGGTGTAATATTATAGTGGTGTAATATTATAGTGGTGTAATATTATAGTGGTGTAATGGAATAGTGGTGTAATATTGGTGTAGTGGTGTAATGGTATAGTGGTGTAATATTATAGTGGTGTAATATTATAGTGGTGTAATAGTTGTGTAATATTATAGTGGTGTAATATAATAGTGGTGTAATATTATAGTGGTGTAATAGTGTAGTGGTGTAATAGTGTAGTGGTGTAATAATGGTGTAATAATGTGGTCCTTCTGTAGCTCAGTTGGTAGTAGCATGGCGCTTGTAATGCCAGTGGTAGTGTTCGATTCCCGGTACCACCCATACGTAGAATGTATGCACACAGTGACTGTAAGTCGCTTGATAATAGCGTACTGCTAAATGGCAATTATTATATATTATTATAATAATGGTGTAATAGTGGTGTAATAGTGGTGTAATAGTGGGTGTAATAGTATAGTGGTGTAATAGTGTAGTGGTGTTATAGTGGTGTAATAGAATAGTGGTGTAATATTGGTGTAGTGGTGTAATGGTATAGTGGTGGTAATAGTATAGTGGTGGTAATAGTATAGTGGTGTAATAGTATAGTGGTGTAATATTATAGTGGTGTAAATTATAGTGGTGTAATATTATAGTGGTGTAATAGTATAGTGGTGTAATAGTGTAGTGGTGTAATATGTGGTGTAATATTATAGTGGTGTAATAGTGGTGTAATATTATAGTGGTGTAATATTATAGTGGTGTAATAGTATAGTGGTGTAATAGTATAGTGGTGTAATAGTATAGTGGTGTAATAATGTGGTGTAATATTATAGTGGTGTAATATGTGGTGTAATATTATAGTGGTGTAATAGTATAGTAGTGAATATTATAGTGGTGTAATATTATAGTGGTGTAATAGTGGTGTAATAGTATAGTGGTAGTAATATGTATAATGGTGTAATAGTATAGTGGTGTAATAGTGTAGTGGTGTTATAGTGGTGTAATATGTGTAGTGGTGTAATGGTATAGTGGTGTAATATTGTAGTGGTGTAATATAGTGGTGTAATAGTATAGTGGTGTAATGTGTAGTGGTGTAATATTATAGTGGTGCGTAATAGGTGTAGTGGTGTAATAGTATAGTGGTGTAATAGTTGATAGTGGTGTAATAGTGGTGTAATAGTATAGTGGTGTAATAGTATAGTGGTGTAATAGTGGTGTAATATTATAGTGGTGTAATAGCATAGTGGTGTAATAGTATAGTGGTGTAATAGTATAGTGGTGTAATAGTGTAGTGGTGTAATATAGTGGTGGTAATATTATAGTGGTGTAATATTATAGTGGTGTAATAGTATAGTGGTGTAATAGTATAGTGGTGTAATAGTATAGTGGTGTAATAGTATAGTGGTGTAATAGTATAGTGGTGTAATAGTATAGTGGTGTAATATTATAGTGGTGTAATAGTGTAGTGGTGTAATATTATAGTGGTGTAATATTATAGTGGTGTAATAGTATAGTGGTGTAATAGTGTAGTGGTGTAATAGTATAGTGGCGTAATATTATAATGGCGTAATAGTGGTGTAATAGTATAGTGGTGTAATAGTGGTGTAATAGTGTAGTGGTGTAATAGTGTAGTGGTGTAATAGTGTAATAGTGTTGTGGTGTAATAGTGTAGTGGTGTTGTGGTGTAATAGTGTAGTGGTGTAATAGTGTAGTGGTGTAATAGTGTAGTGGTGTAATAGTGTAGTGGTGTAATAGTATAGTAGTGTAATAGTATAGTGGTGTAATAGTGGTGTAATAGTGTAGTGGTGTAATAGTATAGTAGTGTAATAGTATAGTGGTGTAATAGTGGTGTAATAGTGGTGTAATAGTGGTGTAATAGTGGTGTAATAGTGGTGTAATAGTATAGTGGTGTAATAGTATAGTGGTGTAATAGTGTAGTGGTGTAATAGTGTAGTGGTGTAATAGTGTAGTGGTGTAATAGTGTAGTGGTGTAATAGTGTAGTGGTGTAATAGTGTAGTGGTGTAATAGTGGTGTAATAGTATAGTGGTGTAATAGTATAGTGGTGTAATAGTGGTGTAATGGTGGTGTGGTGTAATGGTGTAATAGTGTAGTGGTGTAATAGTGGTGTAATAGTGTAGTGGTGTAATAGTATAGTGGTGTAATAGTATAGTGGTGTAATAGTATAGTGGTGTAATAGTGTAGTGGTGTAATAGTATAGTAGTTGTAATAGTGTAGTGGTGTAATAGTATAGTAGTGTTAATAGTATAGTGGTGTAATAGTGGTGTAATAGTATAGTGATGGTAATATGTATAGTGGTGTAATAGTGTAGTGGTGTAATAGTGTAGTGGTGTAATAGTATAGTGGTGTAATAGTATAGTGGTGTAATAGTATAGTAGTTGTAATAGTATAGTGGTGTAATAGTATAGTAGTGTAATAGTAGTAGTGGTGTAATAGTATAGTGGTGTAATATGTATAGTAGTGTAATAGTATAGTGGTGTAATAGTGGTGTAATAGTATAGTGATGGTAATAGTATAGTGGTGTAATAGTGTAGTGGTGTAATAGTATAGTGGTGTAATAGTATAGTGGTGTAATAGTATAGTAGTGTAATAGTGTAGTAGTGTAATAGTATAGTGGTGTAATAGTATAGTGGTGTAATAGTATAGTGGTGTAATAGTATAGTGGTGTAATAGTGGTGTAATAGTGGTGTAATAGTATAGTGGTGTAATAGTATAGTGGTGTAATAGTATAGTGGTGTAATAGTATAGTGGTGTAATAGTATAGTGGTGTAATAGTGTAGTGGTGTAATAGTGTAGTGGTGTAATAGTGTAGTGGTGTAATAGTGTAGTGGTGTAATAGTGTAGTGGTGTAATATTATAGTGGTGTAATAGTGTAGTGGTGTTAAAGTAGTGTAATAGTGTAGTGGTGTAATAGTATAGTGGTGTAATAGTATAGTGGTGTAATAGTATAGTGGTGTAATAGTGTAGTGGTGTAATAGTGTAGTGGTGTAATAGTGTAGTGGTGTAATAGTGTAGTGGTGTAATAGTAGTAGTGGTGTAGTAGTGTAGTGGTGTG
>NW_025754273.1:7500-9369 GCF_021184085.1 Oncorhynchus gorbuscha | reverse complement strand
CTATAGTGTACTATAAGGTGAGGTATTATAGTTACTATAGTGTAGTATAAGGTGAATGTATTATAGTTACTATAGTGTAGTATAAGGTGAGGTATTATAGTTACTATAGTGTAGTATAAGGTGAGGTATTATAGTTACTATAGTGTAGTATAAGGTGAGGTATTATAGTTACTATAGTGTAGTATAAGGTGAGGTATTATAGTTACTATAGTGTACTGTAAGGTGAGGTATTATAGTTACTATAGTGTACTATAAGGTGAGGTATTATGGTTACTATAGTGTACTATAAGGTGAGGTATTATAGTTACTATAGTGTGCTATAAGGTGAGGTATTATAGTTACTATAGTTGTACTATAAGGTGAGGAATATTATAGTTACTATAAGGTGAGGTATTATAGTTACTATATTGTAGTATAAGGTGAGGTATTATAGTTACTATAGTGTACTATAAGGTGAGGTATTATAGTGTACTATAAGGTGAGGTATTATAGTTATTATAGTGTACTATAAGGTGAGGTATTATAGTGTACTATAAGGTGAGGTATTATAGTTACTATAGTGTAGTATAAGGTGAGGTATTATAGTTACTATAGTGTACTATAAGGTGAGGTATTATAGTTATTATAGTGTACTATAAGGTGAGGTATTATAGTTACTATAGTGTAGTATAAGGTGAGGTATTATAGTTACTATAGTGTAGTTATAAGGTGAGTATTATAGTTACTATAGTGTACTATAAGGTGAGGTATTGCAGTGTACTATAAGGGAGGTATTATAGTTACTATAGTGTACTATAAGGTGAGTGTATTATAGTGTACTATAAGGTGAGGTATTATAGTGTACTATAAGGTGAGGTATTATAGTGTACTATAAGGTGAGGTATTATAGTGTACTGTAAGGTGAGGTATTATAGTTAACTATAGTGTACTATAAGGTGAGAGTATTATAGTTACTATAGTGTAGTATAAGGTGAGGTATTATAGTTACTATAGTGTAGTATAAGGTGAGGTATTATAGTTACTATAGTGTAGTATAAGGTGAGGTATTATAGTTACTATAGTGTAGTATAAGGTGAGGTATTATAGTTACTATAGTGTAGTATAAGGTGAGGTATTATAGTTACTATAGTGTACTGTAAGGTGAGGTATTATAGTTACTATAGTGTACTATAAGGTGAGGTATTATGGTTACTATAGTGTACTATAAGGTGAGGTATTATAGTTACTATAGTGTACTATAAGGTGAGGTATTATAGTTACTATAGTGTACTATAAGGTGAGGTATTATAGTTACTATAAGGTGAGGTATTATAGTTACTATATTGTAGTATAAGGTGAGGTATTATAGTTACTATAGTGTACTATAAGGTGAGGTATTATAGTGTACTATAAGGTGAGGTATTATAGTTATTATAGTGTATTATAAGGTGAGGTATTATAGTGTACTATAAGGTGAGGTATTATAGTTACTATAGTGTAGTATAAGGTGAGGTATTATAGTTACTATAGTGTACTATAAGGTGAGGTATTATAGTTACTATAGTGTAGTATAAGGTGAGGTATTATAGTTACTATAGTGTAGTATAAGGTGAGGTATTATAGTTACTATAGTGTACTATAAGGTGAGGTATTATAGTTATTATAGTGTACTATAAGGTGAGGTATTATAGTTATTATAGTGTACTATAAGGTGAGGATATTATAGTTACTATAGTGTAGTATAATATGAGATATTATAGTTATTATAGTGTACTATAAGGTGAGGTATTATAGTAACTATAGTGTACTATAAGGTGAGGTATTATCGTGTACTATAAGGTGAGATATTACAGTTACTATAGTGTACTATAAGGTGAGATATTATAGTAA
>NW_025754273.1:0-2500 GCF_021184085.1 Oncorhynchus gorbuscha | reverse complement strand
AGTGAAGAAGAGAAACTAGACTGGATGAAAGAGATTGAAGAAGAGGAACTAGACTGGAGAAAATAGAGTAATGAGGGGAAACTATAATCAAATCAAATCAAATTTATTTATATAGCCCTTCGTACATCAGCTGATATCTCAAAGTGCTGTACAGAAACCCAGCCTAAAACCCCAAACAGCAAACAATGCAGGTGTAAAAGCACGGTGGCTAGGAAAAACTCCCTAGAAAGGCCAAAACCTAGGAAGAAACCTAGAGAGGAACCGGGCTATGTGGGGTGGCCAGTCCTCTTCTGGCTGTGCCGGGTAGAGATTATAACAGAACATGACCAAGATGTTCAAATGTTCATAAATGACCAGCATGGTCAAATAATAATAAGGCAGAACAGTTGAAACTGGAGCAGCAGCACAGTCAGATGGACTGGGGACAGCAAGGAGCCATCATGTCAGGTAGTCCTGGGGCACGGTCCTAGGGCTCAGGTCCTCCCGAGAGAGAAAGAAGAGAGAATTAGAGAGCATATGTGGGGTGGCCAGTCCTCTTCTGGCTGTGCCAGGTGGAGATTATAACAGAACGTGGCCAAGATGTTCAAATGTTCATAAATGACCAGCATGGTTGAATAATAGTAAGGCAGAACAGTTGAAACTGGAGCAGGAGCATGGCCAGGTGGACTGGGGACAGCAAGGAGTCCTCATGTCAGGTAGTCTGGGACATGGTCCTAGGGCCCAGGCCAGTTGAAACTGGAGCAGCAGCATGGCCAGGTGGACTGGGGACAGCAAGGAGTCATCATGTCAGGTAGTCCTGGGGCATGGTTCTAGGGCTCAGGTCCTCCGAGAGAGAGAAAAGAAGAGAGAAGGAGAGAATTAGAAGCACACTTAGATTTACACAGGACACTGAATAGGACAGAATACTCAGATAAACAAACTGACCCTAGCCCCCCGACACATAAACTACTGCAGCATAAATACTGGAGGCTGAGACAGGAGGGTCAGGAGACACTGTGGCCCCATCCGGGACACCGGACAGGGTGAAACAGGAAGGATCTCAACCCCACCCACTTTGCCAAAGCACAGCCCCACACCACTAGAGGAAATCTTCAACCACCAGCTTACCATCCTGAGACAAGGCTGAGTATAGCCCACAAAGATCTCCGACACGGTACAACCCAAGGGGTGGGGGGGAACAGACAGGCCGACCACAACAGTGAATCAACCCACCCAGGTGACGCATCCCCCAGGGACGGCACGAGAGAGCCCCAGCAAGCCAGTGACTCAGCCCCGTAGCAGGGTTAGAGGCAGAGAATCCAGTGGAAAACGGGGAACCGGCCAGGCAGAGACAGCAAGGGCGGTTCGTTGCTCAGAGCCTTTCCGTTCACCTTCCCACCCCTGGGCCAGACTACACTCAATCATATGACCCACTGAAGAGATGAGTCTTCAGTAAAGACTTAAAAGGTTGAGACCCCGAGTTTGCGTCTCTGACATGCCGGTAGGCAGACCGTTCCATAAAAATGGAGCTCTATAGGAGAAAGCCCTGCCTCAGCTGTTTGCTTAGAAATTCTAGGGACAATTAGGAGGCCTGCGTCTTGTGACCGTAGCGTACGTATAGGTATGTACGGCAGGACCAAATCAGAGAGGTAGGTAGGAGCAAGCCCATGTAATGCTTTGTAGGTTAGCAGTAAAACCTTGAAATCAGCCCTTGCTTTGACAGGAAGACCAGTGTAGAGGCTAGCACTGGAGTAATATGATCAAATTTTTTTTTTGGTTCTAGTCAGGATTCTAGCAGCCGTATTTAGCACTAACTGAAGTTTATTTAGTGCTTTATCCGGAGGTAGCCCGGAAAATAGAGCATTGCAGTAGTCTAACCTAGAAGTGACAAAGCATGGATTAATTTTTCTGCATCATTTTGGACAGAAAGTTTCTGATTTTTACAATGTTACGTAGATGGAAAAAAGCTGTCCTCGAAATGGTCTTGATATGTTCTTCAAAAGAGATCAGGGTCAGAGTAACGCCGAGGTCCTTCACAGTTTTATTTGAGGCGACTGTACAACCATTAAGATTAATTGTCAGATTCAACAGAAGATCTCTTTGTTTCTTGGGACCTAGAACAAGCATCTCTGTTTTGTCGAGTTTAATAGTAGAAAGTTTGCAGCCATCCAACTTCCTTATGTCTGAAACACATGCTTCTAAGCGAGGAGCAATTTTGGTGCTTCACCATGTTTCATTGAAATGTACAGCTGTGTCATCCGCATAGCAGTGAAAGTTTACATTATGTTTTCGAATAACATCCCCAAGAGGTAAAATATATAGTGAAAACAATAGTGGTCCTAAAACAGAACCTTGAGGAACACCGAAATGTACAGTTGATTTGTCAGAGGACAAACCATTCACAGAGACAAACTGATATCTTTCCCGACAGATAAGACCTAAACCAGGCCAGAACATGTCCGTGCAGACCAATTTGGGTTTCCAATCTCTCCAAAAGAATGTGGTGATCGATATACTATAC
>NW_025754272.1:0-9370 GCF_021184085.1 Oncorhynchus gorbuscha | reverse complement strand
CTCTACTCTACTCTACTCTACTCTACTCTACTCTACTCTACTCTACTCCTACTCTACTCTACTCTACTCTACTCTACTCTACCCTACCCTACTCTACTCTACTCTACTCTACTCTACTCTACTCTACTCTACTCTGCTCTCTACTCTACTCTACTCTACTCTACTCTACTCTACTCTACTCTACTCTACCCTGCTCTACCCTACTCTGCTCTACCCTGCCCTACTCTACTCTGCCCTGCTCCACTCTGCCCTGCCCTGCTCTACTCTACTCTACCCTGCCCTGCTCTACCCTGCCCTGCCCTGCCCTGCTCTGCTCTACCCTACCCTGCCCTGCTCTACCCTCCCCTGCTCTACCCTGCCCTGCTCCACTCTGCCCTACCCTGCTCTACTCTACTATACCCTGCCCTGCTCTACCCTGCCCTGCTCTGCTCTACCCTCCCCTGCTCTACCCTGCCCTGCTCTACCCTGCCCTGCCCTGCCCTGCTCTACCCTGCCCTGCCCTGCTCTGCTCTACCCTGCTCTACCCTGCCCTGCTCTGCTCTACCCTCCCCTGCTCTACCCTGCCCTGCTCTACCCTGCCCTGCCCTGCTCTACCCTGCCCAGCTCTGCTCTACCCTGCCCCGCTCTACCCTGCCCTGCTCTGCTCAACCCTCCCCTGCTCTACCCTGCCCTGCTCTGCCTGCTCTACCCTGCTCTACCCTGCCCTGCTCTACCCTGCCCTACCCTGCTCTACCCTGCCCTGCTCTACCCTGCCCTGCTCTACCCTGCCCTGCCCTGCCCTACCCTGCCCTGCTCTACCCTGCCCTACCCTGCCCTGCCCTGCTCTACCCTGCCCTGCTCTACCCTCCCCTGCTCTACTCCTGCCCTGCTCTACCCTCCCCTGCTCTACCCTGCCCTGCTCTACCCTGCTCTACCCTGCCCTGCTCTACCCTCCTGCTCTGCCCTGCTCTGCTCTACCCTGCTCTACCCTGCCCTGCTCTACCCTCCCCTGCCCTGCCCTGCCCTGCTCTACCCTGCTCTACCCTCCCCTGCTCTACCCTGCCCTGCTCTACCCTGCTCTACCCTGCCCTGCTCTACCCTCCCCTGCCCTGCCCTGCTCTGCTCTACCCTGCTCTACCCTGCCCTGCTCTACCCTGCCCTGCTCTACCCTCCCCTGCTCTACCCTCCCCTGCTCTACCCTGCCCTGCCTCTACCCTGCTCTACCCTGCCCTGCTCTACACTCCCCTGCCCTGCCCTGCTCTGCTCTACCCTGCTCTACCCTGCCCTGCTCTACCCTGCCCTGCTCTACCCTCCCCTGCTCTACCCTCCCCTGCTCTACCCTGCCCTGCTCTACCCTGCCCTGCCCTGCCCTGCTCTGCTCTACCCTGCCCTGCCCTGCCCTGCCCTGCTCTGCTCTACCCTGCCCTGCCCTGCTCTACCCTGCCCTGCCCTGCCCTGCTCTGCTCTACCCTGCTCTACCCTCCCCTGCTCTACCCTCCCCTGCTCTACCCTGCCCTGCTCTACCCTGCCCTGCCCTGCCCTGCTCTGCTCTACCCTGCCCTGCCCTGCCCTGCTCTGCCTACCTGCTCTACCCTCCTGCTCTACCCTCCCCTGCTCTACCCTGCCCTGCTCTACCCTGCCCTGCCCTGCCCTGCTCTGCTCTACCCTGCCCTGCCCTGCCCTGCTCTGCTCTACCCTGCCCTGCCCCTGCCCTGCTCTACCCTGCCCTGCCCTGCCCTGCTCTGCTCTACCCTGCTCTACCCTCCCCTGCTCTACCCTCCCCTGCTCTACCCTGCCCTGCTCCTACCCTGCCCTGCCCTGCCCTGCTCTGCTCTACCCTGCCCTGCCCTGCCCTGCTCTGCTCTACCCTGCTCTACCCTCCCTGCTCTACCCTCCCCTGCTCTACCCTGCCCTGCTCTACCCTGCCCTGCCCTGCCCTGCTCTGCTCTACCCTGCTCTACCCTGCCCTGCTCTGCTCTACCCTGCTCTACCCTCCTGCTCTACCCTGCCCTGCTCTACCCTCCCCTGCTCTACCCTGCCCTGCTCTACCCTCCCCTGCTCTACCCTCCCTGCTCTACCCTGCCCTGCTCTACCCTCCCCTGCTCTACCCTGCCCTGCTCTACCCTGCCCTGCTCTACCCTCCCCTGCTCTACCCTCCCCTGCTCTACCCTGCCCTGCTCTACCCTGCCCTGCTCTACCCTCCCCTGCTCTACCCTGCCCTGCTCTACCCTGCCCTGCCCTGCTCTGCTCTACCCTGCTCTACCCTCCCCTGCTCTACCCTGCCCTGCTCTACCCTCCCCTGCTCTACCCTCCCCTGCTCTACCCTGCCCTGCTCTACCCTGCCCTGCCCTGCCCTGCTCTGCTCTACCCTGCCCTGCCCTGCCCTGCTCTGCTCTACCCTGCTCTACCCTCCCCTGCTCTACCCTCCCCTGCTCTACCCTGCCCTGCTCTACCCTGCCCTGCCCTGCCCTGCTCTGCTCTACCCTGCTCTACCCTGCCCTGCTCTGCTCTACCCTGCTCTACCCTCCCCTGCTCTACCCTCCCTGCTCTACCCTCCCCTGCTCTACCCTGCCCTGCTCTACCCTGCCCTGCCCTGCCCTGCCTCTGCTCTACCCTGCTCTACCCTGCCCTGCTCTGCTCTACCCTGCTCTACCCTCCCCTGCTCTACCCTGCCCTGCTCTACCCTCCCCTGCTCTACCCTGCCCTGCTCTACCCTGCCCTGCTCTACCCTCCCCTGCTCTACCCTGCCCTGCTCTACCCTGCCCTGCCCTGCCCTGCTCTGCCCTGCTCTGCTCTACCCTGCTCTACCCTCCCCTGCTCTACCCTCCCCTGCTCTACCCTGCCCTGCTCTACCCTCCCCTGCTCTACCCTGCCCTGCTCTACCCTGCCCTGCTCTACCCTCCCCTGCTCTACCCTCCCCTGCTCTACCCTGCCCTGCTCTACCCTGCCCTGCCTCTACCCTCCCCTGCTCTACCCTGCCCTGCTCTACCCTGCCCTGCCCTGCTCTGCTCTACCCTGCTCTACCCTCCCCTGCTCTACCCTGCCCTGCTCTACCCTCCCCTGCTCTACCCTCCCCTGCTCTACCCTGCCCTGCTCTACCCTGCCCTGCCCTGCCCTGCTCTGCTCTACCCTGCCCTGCCCTGCCCTGCCCTGCTCTGCTCTACCCTGCTCTACCCTCCCCTGCTCTACCCTCCCCTGCTCTACCCTGCCCTGCTCTACCCTGCCCTGCCCTGCCCTGCTCTGCTCTACCCTGCTCTACCCTGCCCTGCTCTGCTCTACCCTGCTCTACCCTCCCCTGCTCTACCCTGCCCTGCTCTACCCTGCTCTACCCTGCTCTACCCTCCCCTGCTCTACCCTGCCCTGCTCTACCCTGCCCTGCTCTACCCTGCCCTACCCTCCCCTGCTCTACCCTGCTCTACCCTGCTCTACCCTCCCCTGCTCTACCCTGCCCTGCTCTACCCTGCCCTGCTCTACCCTGCTCTACCCTCCCCTGCTCTACCCTGCCCTGCTCTACCCTGCCCTGCTCTACCCTGCCCTGCTCTACCCTGCTCTACCCTGCTCTACCCTCCCCTGCTCTACCCTGCCCTGCTCTACCCTGCCCTGCTCTACCCTGCCCTGCTCTACCCTGCTCTACCCTGCTCTACCCTCCCCTGCTCTACCCTCCCCTGCTCTACCCTCCCCTGCTCTACCCTCCCCTGCTCTACCCTCCCCTGCTCTACCCTCCCCTGCTCTACCCTCCCCTGCTCTACCCTGCCCTGCCCTACCCTCCCCTGCTCTACCCTGCCCTACTCTACCCTCCCCTGCTCTACCCTCCCCTGCTCTACCCTGCCCTGCCCTACCCTCCCCTGCTCTACCCTGCCTGCTCTACCCCTCCCCTGCTCTACCCTCCCCTGCTCTAATCCCTCCCCTGCTCTACCCTCCCCTGCTCTACCCTCCCTGCTCTACCCTCCTCTACCCTGCTCTACCCTCCCCTGCTCTACCCTCCCCTGCTCTACCCTCCCCTGCTCTACCCTCCCCTGCTCTACCCTCCCCTGCTCTACCCTGCTCTACCCTGCCCTACCCTCCCCTGCTCTACCCTCCCCTGCTCTACCCTGCTCTACCCTGCCCTACCCTCCCCTGCTCTACCCTCCCCTGCTCTACCCTCCCTGCTCTACCCTGCCCTGCTCTACCCTCCCCTGCTCTACCCTGCTCTACCCTGCCCTACCCTCCCCTGCTCTACCCTCCCCTGCTCTACCCTCCCCTGCTCTACCCTCCCCTGCTCTACCCTCCCCTGCCCTACCCTCCCCTGCTCTACCCTCCCCTGCTCTACCCTCCCCTGCTCTACCCTCCCTGCTCTACCCTCCCCTGCTCTACCCTGCCCTGCTCTACCCTCCCCTGCTCTACCCTCCCCTGCTCTACCCTCCCCTGCTCTACCCTCCCCTGCTCTACCCTCCCCTGCTCTACCCTCCCCTGCTCTACCCTCCCCTGCTCTACCCTCCCCTGCTCTACCCTCCCCTGCTCTACCCTCCCCTGCTCTACCCTCCCCTGCTCTACCCCCCCTGCTCTACCCTCCCCTGCTCTACCTCCCCTGCTCTACCCTCCTGCTCACCCTCCCCTGCCCTACCTCCCCTGCTCTACCTCCCCCGCTCTACCTCCCCTGCCCTGTACCCTCCCCTGCTCTACTCCTCCTGCCCTACCCTCCCTGCTCTACCCTCCCCGCTCTACCCTCCCTGCCCTACCTCCCCTGCCTCTACCCCTCCTGCCTACCCTCCCCTGCCCACCCTCCCTGCCTCACCCTCCCTGCTCTACCCTGCCCTACTCCTACCCTCCCCTGCTCTACACTCCCCTGCTCTACTCTACTACCTCTACTCCCTACTCTACCCCTCCTGCTCTACCCCTCCCCTACTCTACCCTCCCCTACTCTACCCTACCCTGCTCTACCCTGCCCTGCTCTACCCCCTCCCCTGCCTCTACCCTGCCCTACTCTACCCTCCCCTGCTCTACCCTGCCTACCCTCCCTGCTCTACCCTGCCCTGCTCTACCCTCCCCTGCTCTACCCTCCCCTGCTCTACCCTCCCCTGCTCTACCCTCCCCCTGCTGCCCTCCCTGCCCTACCCCTCCCCTGCTCTACCCTCCCCTGCTCTACCCTCCCCTGCTATACCCTGCCCTGCTCTACCCTCCTGCTCTACCTCCCCTGCTCTACCCTCCTCTGCTCTACCCTGCTCTACCCTCCCCTGCTCTACCCTCCCTGCTCTACCCTGCCTCACCCTCCCCTGCTCTACCCTCCCCTGCTCTACCCTGCCCTGCTCTACCCTCCCCTGCTCTACCCTGCCCTCTACCCTCCCCTGCTCTCTACCCTGCCCTGCTCTGCTCTTCTCCCCTGCTCTACCCTGCCCTGCTCTACCCTCCCCTGCTCTACCCTCCCTGCTCCCCTGCTCTACCCTCCCTGCTCTACCCTGCCCTGCTCTACCCTCCTGCTCTACCCTCCCCTGCCCTACCCTGCTCTACCCTGCCCCTGCTCCTACCCTCCCTGCTCTACCCTGCCCTGCTCTACCCTCCCCTGCTCTACCCTCCCTGCTCTACCCTCCCCTCTACCCTGCCCTCTCTACCTCTACCCTCCCTGCTCTACCCTCCCCTGCTCTACCCTCCCCTGCTCTACCTTCCCCTGCTCTACCCTGCCCTACAGATGATTCTAGTTTCTAGTTCAAACTGCTTGCAAAGACCTAACTTCCACCATTAGCCGAGTTCCTAAATGTAGCAAACTAATTATTTTGTAACAGAAAAGCAATATGTTTGCTTGCTATATTTGAAAGACTTGCTACTTTTTTTTTTTGCCAAACAAGTTTGTTCCCCTGACTGTTTACTGACTGTTTACTGACTGTTTACTGATGAATTGGTAACTGAAAAAGTAGTTTGGCTAATAAAGAATACACATTAGAATTAGTTAGCTAAGTTACCTGTTTATGTTTTTGTTGTCATTGCATTCCAGGTGGCGAGGGAGTAAAGATCACTAGAGCTGATAGAGCAGGAAGACAGCTGCTGTCACACAGCCAGAGGTATTATAATGCTTATGAACTGAATATTGTGTGAATTTCCCCATTTAAATCATTGGCACTGACAAAAGGGTTGGATTGTTCATCAACACGACTGGTGAATGCTAACAGGGCATTAGTGATGGAAGGTCTGTCTCGAGGTGACTATGAATCTATTATAAGCATCCCCATACATTGCATTATATTCCCAGAATCTAATTCACCTGGTACAGGTTTTCACCCAGACAAATATAAGGTGCACACCTGTTTTGCTCCTCGTAACTCTTCCCCTGTTGATCACAGGGGTAATGAAGCCCTCACCTGTGAACTCCCACTGGCCCAGGGTCTCCAGTGTTCAGGGTTAGTAGACAGGTTTGGTTTTGGTGTATAGGGTTTCCACTAATTATTTGAATATTAGTTCTTCAAATAGTATCGGTATTGTCAGGGCCCGGTTACGAACCTGGTCTCCGGAGGAGGAAACAGTCACTTAACCAACTGAGCACGAATAGTCGGTAGAACCCAGAAGATGAGGCAGACACAGCAGTACTGAGACGGTGTATTTACTGAAGTAAAAGTGAAGTTCTTCAGGAAAACATGTAACTCCACAACCTCAAAAGGAATTCCACAAGAACAAAGGTAATCCTCCAAGACAAAAAGGTAAATCCACAAGGTGGAAGGTAAAGCACAAAAAGCCTCAAAAGATACTCAGAAACAAACAAACAAGAACAAAAAACAGAATTCCACAAGAGAGTCCACCGGGATCAACAAGAGTTCACAGAGTACTAGGGCTGGGTGCTAACATACAAACACAGAGCAAAGAACAGAGGAAAACAAAGGGTTTAAATACAATCAGGGGAAACGAGGCACAGGTGCAAATAATAATGGGGATCAAGGGAAAACAAAAGGTCAAAAGGCACAATGGGGGCATCTAATGACCAAAAACCGGAACAACCCTGGCCAAATCCTGACAGGTATGGGACCCAGCGCCTAAGGAGATGGACCTGTAACAGAAAGGTTCGAATCCTGGGCCAGGTGCTGGAAAAAAGCAACTGGGCTCCTCCTAAAGATATTTCCTTACTGTTGGGCCCTTGAGCAAGGCCATTGACATCACAAAACGCTCTCCATCCATGGTCACTGCAGCTTGACCCTGTGCTCGTCTCAACTGTGAGTGATGTGTACCGTCATGACTTACCGACATGGTGAGCCCCATGTTCCTGCTGGTAGCCGGCCTTAACCTGGATGCAGGACAAATGACCCTGCCTTGGAGTATGGTCACATTTATCTCCATCAGACTCCATGGAAATCAGATGACAAAAGAGCTGCGTTGGAGTCAAGACAGCCACAGTTTACACAAGAGTGCACAGCTTTAACATTTCCCAGCACTAACACTTCACTCAACTAATTGTGGTCTAAAATTGAAGAGATTATTTTTAATGATATGTTTGTGGCAGGGAATGAAAACGTGGCCACAGTTCAGAGTTCTTCACAGTTCAGAGTTCTTCACAGTTCAGAGTTCTTCAGAGTTCTTCACAGTCCAGAGTTCTTCACAGTTCAGAGTTCTTCACAGTTCAGAGTTCTTCACAGTTCAGAGTTCTTCACAGTTCAGAGTTCTTCACAGTCCAGAGTTCTTCACAGTTCAGAGTTCTTCACAGTTCAGAGTTCTTCACAGTTCAGAGTTCTTCAGAGTTCTTCACAGTCCAGAGTTCTTCACAGTTCAGAGTTCTTCACAGTCCAGAGTTCTTCAGAGTTCAGAGTTCTTCACAGTTCAGAGTTCTTCACAGTTCAGAGTTCTTCACAGTTCAGAGTTCTTCACAGTTCAGAGTTCTTCACAGTTCAGAGTTCTTCACAGTTCAGGCTCTTTAGGATGCAGTAACTTTCTCCAAATTGGCAGGTTTTCCAGAAATCTTGAATTGGTAGAATTAGACATTTCCTGCTTTTATTAACTCCTGATCCCAAGAATATTCCAACCAGGTTTTCGGGTAAAGTTACCAGCTTTTAAAAAAACTACCTGGGACAGATATCACCAATGTCTGTATTATAGAATGAGCTCCCAGAGGAACAATGAGACGATAATTCTGCATGATGATAGGCAATAACGTGTTTGAATCTACAGGTAACTGACCCCTCCAAAAAAAGGGAGTTGAGTCATCACGAGCCAGAACAGCTTCAACGAAGCACAGATTCTACATGTGTCTGATCTCTATCGGAGGGATACGACATCAATCTTCCACAATAAATCTCGTATTTTTGTTGATACTGGTGGAAAACTCTCAGGTACTGCTCCAGAATTTCCCATAAGTGTTCAATTGGATTAAGAGGGGGGCATTTTCATCTCATGGGGGCGTAGCCATGGTAGCCAAAATAATAACCTGTCCAGCATTTTTATACATGACCCCTAAGCATGATGGGATGTTAATTGCTTAATTAACTAAGGAACCACACCTGTGTAGATGCAGATGTTTTCAATATACTTTGTTTCCCTCATTTACTCAGGTGTTTCCCTCATTTACTCAGGTGTTTCTCTCATTTACTCAGGTGTTTCTCTCATTTACTCAGGTGTTTGTCTCATTTACTCAGGTGTTTCTCTCATTTACTCAGGTGTTTCTCTCATTTACTCAGGTGTTTCCCTCAATTACTCAGGTGTTTCTCTCATTTACTCAGGTGTTTCTCTCATTTACTCAGGTGTTTCTCTCATTTACTCAGGTGTTTCCATCATTTACTCAAGTGTTTCTCTCATTTACTCAGGTGTTTCTCTCATTTACTCAGGTGTTTCTCTCATTTACTCAGGTGTTTCTCTCATTTCCTCAGGTGTTTCCCTCATTTACTCAGGTGTTTCCCTCATTTACTCAGGAGTTTCTCTCATTTACTCAGGTGTTTCTCTCATTTACTCAGGTGTTTCTCTCATTTACTCAGGTGTTTCCCTCATTTACTCAGGTGTTTCCCTCATTTACTCAGGAGTTTCCCTCATTTACTCAGGTTTCCCTCATGTACTCAGGTGTTTCCCTCATTTACTCAGGTGTTTCTCTCATTTACTCAGGTGTTTCTCTCATTTACTCAGGTGTTTCTCTCATTTACTCAGGTGTTTCCCTCATTTACTCAGGTGTTTCCCTCATTTACTCAGGTGTTTGTCTCATTTACTCAGGTGTTTGTCTCATTTACTCAGGTGTTTCCCTCATTTACTCAGGAGTTTCTCTCATTTACTCAGGTGTTTGTCTCATTTACTCAGGTGGTTGTCTCATTTACTCAGGTGTTTGTCTCATTTACTCAGGTGTTTGTCTCATTTACTCAGGTGTTTCTCTCATTTACTCAGGTGTTTCTCTCATTTACTCAGGTGTTTCTCTCATTTACTCAGGTGTTTCTCTCATTTACTCAGGTGTTTC
>NW_025754271.1:0-9373 GCF_021184085.1 Oncorhynchus gorbuscha | reverse complement strand
TGGAGAACGAGTGAGGAGAGAGATGGAAAGATGGAGACAGAGTGAGGGAGAGAGTTGGAGAACGAGAGAAGAGAGAGTTGGAGAACGAGGAGGAGAGAGATGGAGAATGAGTGAGGAGAGATGGAGAATGAGTGAGGAGAGAGATGGAGAACGAGTGAGTGAGAGAGATGGAGAATGAGTGAGTGAGAGCGATGGAGAACGAGTGAGTGAGAGAGAGAGATGGAGAACGAGTGAGAAAGATGGAGACCGAGTGAGTGAGAGAGTTGGAGAACGAGTGAAGAGAGAGTTGGAGAACGAGTGAGGAGAGATGGAGAACGAGTGAGGAGAGATGGAGAATGAGTGAGGAGAGAGATGGAGAACGAGTGAGTGAGAGAGATGGAGAACGAGTGAGTGAGAGCGATAGAGAACGAGTGAGTGAGAGAGATGGAGAACGAGTGAGAGAGATGGAGAACGAGTGAGTGAGAGAGATGGAGAACGAGTGAGGAGAGAGATGGAGAACGAGTGAGGAGAGAGAGATGGAGAACGAGTGAGTGAGAGGTGGAGAATGAGTGAGTAGAGAGATGGGGAACGAGTGAGAAAGATGGAGAATGAGTGAGGAGAGATAGAGAACGAGTGAGGAGAGATGGAGAACGAGTGAGAAAGATGGAGACCGAGTGAGTGAGAGCGAAGGAGAACGAGTGAGTGAGAGAGTTGGAGAACGAGTGAGTGAGAGAGTTGGAGAACGAAAGGAGAGATGGAGAACGAGGAGAAGAGATGGAGAACAAGTGAGGAGAGATGGAGAACGAGTGAGTGAGGGAGATGGAGAACGAGTGAGTGAGAGCGATGGAGAACGAGTGAGTGAGAGAGAGTGAGAGAGATGGAGAACGAGGAGAGAGAGATGGAGAACGAGTGAGGAGAGATGGAGAACGAGGAGGAGAGATGGAGAACGAGTGAGGAGAGATGGAGAACGAGTGAGAGAGATGGAGAACGAGTGGGAGAGATGGAGAACGAGTGGGAGAGATGGAGAACGAGTGAGTGAGATGGAGAACGAGTGAGTGAGAGAGATGGAGAACGAGTGAGTAGAGATGGAGAACGAGTGAAGAGAGATGGAGAACGAGTGAGAGAGATGGTGAACGAGTGAGGAGAGAGATGGAGAACGAGTGAGTGAGAGAGATGGAGAATGAATGAGAGAGATGGAGAACGAGTGAGTGAGAGATGCAGAACGAGAGGAGAGAGATGGAGAACGAGTGAGTGAGAGAGATGGAGAACGAGTGAGGAGAGAGATGGAGAACGAGTGAGTGAGAGAGATGGAGAACGAGTGAGAGAGATGGAGAGCACGAGTGAGGAGAGATGGAGAACGAGTGAGGAGAGATGGAGAACGAGTGAGTGAAAGAGATGGTGAACGAGTGAGGAGAGAGATGGAGAACGAGAGAGTGAGAGAGATGGAGAACGAGTGAGGAGAGATGGAGAACGAGTGAGAGAGATGGAGAACGAGAGAGAGGGATGAGAACGAGTGAGAGGGATGGAGAACGAGTGAGTGAGAGATGGAGAACAAGTGAGGAGAGATGGAGAACGAGTGAGGAGAGAGATGGAGAACGAGAGTGAGAGAGATGGTGAAAACGAGTGAGGAGAGAGATGGAGAACGATGAGAGAGAGAGATGGAGAACGAGAGAGGAGAGAGATGGGGAACGAGTGAGAAAGATGGAGAATGAGTGAGGAGAGATAGAGAACGAGTGAGGAGAGATGGAGAACGAGTGAGAAAGATGGAGACCGAGTGAGGGAGAGAAGGAGAACGAGAGAGTGAGAGAGTTGGAGAACGAGTGAGTGAGAGAGTTGGAGAACAAGAGGAGAGATGGAGAACGAGAGAAGAGATGGAGAACAAGTGAGGAGAGATGGAGAACGAGTGAGAGGGAGATGGAGAACGAGTGAGTGAGAGCGATGGAGAACGAGTGAGTGAGAGAGAGAGGAGATGGAGAAACGAGGAGAGAGATGGAGAACGAGTGAGGAGAGATGGAGAACGAGTGAGGAGAGATGGAGAACGAGACCAGGAGAGATGGAGAACGAGTGAGAGAGATGGAGAACGAGTGGGAGTGATGGAGAACGAGTGGAGAGATGGAGAACGAGGAGTGAGATGGAGAACGAGAGAGTGAGAGAGATGGAGAACGAGTGAGTGAGAGATGGAGAACGAGATGAAGAGAGAGATGGAGAACGAGGAGTGAGAGAGATGGAGAACGAGAGAGAGAGATGGAGAACGAGTGAGTGAGAGAGATGGAGAATGAATGAGAGAGATGGAGAACGAGTGAGTGAGAGATGCAGAACGAGTGAGGAGAGAGATGGAGAACGAGTGAGTGAGAGAGATGGAGAACGAGGAGGAGAGAGATGGAGAACGACAGAGAGAGAGCTGAGAACGAGAGAGAGAGATGGATCTCGAAAGTGAGAGAGAGATGGAGAACGAGTGAGAGAGATGGAGAACGAGTGAGGAAAGAGATGGAGAATGAGAGAGGAGAGCGATGGAGAACGAGAGAGTGAGAGAGAGAGATGGAGAACGAGAGAGAAAGATGGAGACCGAGTGAGTGAGAGAGATGGAGAACGAGTGAAGAGAGAGTTGGAGAACGAGTGAGGAGAGATGGAGAACGAGTGAGGAGAGATGGAGAATGAGTGAGTGAGAGCGATGGAGAACGAGTGAGTGAGAGAGAGAGATGGAGAACGAGTGAGAAAGATGGAGACCGAGTGAGTGAGAGAGTTGGAGAACGAGTGAAGAGAGAGTTGGAGAACGAGTGAGGAGAGATGGAGAACGAGTGAGGAGAGATGGAGAATGAGTGAGGAGAGAGATGGAGAACGAGTGAGTGAGAGAGATGGAGAACGAGTGAGTGAGAGCGATAGAGAACGAGTGAGTGAGAGAGATGGAGAACGAGTGAGAGAGATGGAGAACGAGTGAGTGAGAGAGATGGAGAACGAGTGAGGAGAGAGATGGAGAACGAGTGAGGAGAGAGATGGAGAACGAGTGAGTGAGAGGTGGAGAATGAGTGAGTAGAGAGATGGGGAACGAGTGAGAAAGATGGAGAATGAGTGAGGAGAGATAGAGAACGAGTGAGGAGAGATGGAGAACGAGTGAGAAAGATGGAGACCGAGGAGTGAGAG
Source organism: Oncorhynchus gorbuscha (assembly GCF_021184085.1). Classification (NCBI taxonomy): domain Eukaryota; kingdom Metazoa; phylum Chordata; class Actinopteri; order Salmoniformes; family Salmonidae; genus Oncorhynchus; species Oncorhynchus gorbuscha. The sequence goes on along the minus strand of NW_025754271.1, from coordinate 6,253 downwards.
CGAAGGAGAACGAGTGAGTGAGAGAGTTGGAGAACGAGTGAGTGAGAGAGTTGGAGAACGAGTGAGGAGAGATGGAGAACGAGTGAGAAGAGATGGAGAACAAGTGAGGAGAGATGGAGAACGAGTGAGTGAGGGAGATGGAGAACGAGTGAGTGAGAGCGATGGAGAACGAGTGAGTGAGAGAGAGTGAGTGAGATGGAGAACGAGTGAGAGAGATGGAGAACGAGTGAGGAGAGATGGAGAACGAGTGAGGAGAGATGGAGAACGAGTGAGGAGAGATGAGAACGAGGAGAGAGATGGAGAACGAGTGGGAGAGATGGAGAACGAGGGGAGAGATGGAGAACGAGTGAGAGATGGAGAACGAGTGAGAGAAAGATGGAGAACGAGTGAGGAGAGATGGAGAACGAGTGAAGAGAGAGATGGAGAACGAGTGAGTGAGAGAGATGGAGAACGAAGGGAGGAGAGATGGAGAACGAGTGAGTGAGAGAGATGGAGAATGAATGAGAGAGATGGAGAACGAGTGAGTGAGAGATGCAGAACGAGGGAGGAGAGAGATGGAGAACGAGGAGTGAGAGAGATGGTGAACGAGTGAGGAGAGAGATGGAGAACGAGTGAGTGAGAGAGATGGAGAACGAGTGAGAGAGATGGATCTCCCGAGTGAGAGAGATGGAGAACGAGTGAGGAGAGATGGAGAACGAGTGAGTGAAAGAGATGGTGAACGAGTGAGGAGAGAGATGGAGAACGAGTGAGTGAGAGAGATGGAGAACGAGTGAGGAGAGATGGAGAACGAGGAGAGAGATGGAGAACGAGAGAGAGGGATGGAGAACGAGTGAGAGGGATGGAGAACGAGAGTGAGAGATGGAGAACAAGGAGTGAGATGGAGAACAGTGAGGAGAGAGATGGAGAACGAGTGAGTGAGAGAGATGATGAACGAGTGAGGAGAGAGATGGAGAACGAGAGAGTGAGAGAGATGGAGAACGAGAGAGGAGAGAGATGGAGAACGAGTGAGGAGAGAGATGGAGAACGAGAGAGTGAAAGAGATGGTGAACGAGAGAGAGAGAGAGATGGAGAACGAGTGAGGAGAGATGGAGAATGAGAGAGAGAGAGATGGGGAACGAGTGAGAAAGATGGAGAATGAGTGAGGAGAGATAGAGAACCAGGAGGAGAGATGGAGAACGAGTGAGAAGAGATGGAGAACAAGGAGAGAGATGAGAAGAAGAGAGAGTGAGGAGATGGAGAACGAGTGAGAGAGAGAGATGGAGAACGAGAGAGAGAGAGAGAGAGAGAGAGATATAGAACGAGAGAGAGAGATGGAGAACGAGTGAGGAGAGAGAGAGAACGAGTGAGAGAGAGATGGAGAACGAGTGAGGAGAGATGGAGAACAAGGAGAGAGATGGAGAACGAGTGGGAGTGATGGAGAACGAGTGGGAGAGATGGAGAACGAGTGAGTGAGATGGAGAACGAGTGAGAGAGAGAGATGGAGAACGAGTGAAGAGAGAGATGGAGAACGAGTGAGTGAGAGAGAGATGGTGAACGAGTGAGAGAGAGAGGTGGAGAACGAGTGAGTGAGAGAGATGGGAGAATGAATGAGAGAGATGGAGAACGAGTGAGAGAGAGATGAGAACCAAGGAGGAGAGAGATGGAGAACGAGTGAGTGAGAGAGATGGTGAACGAGTGAGGAGAGAGATGGAGAACGAGAGAGTGAGAGAGATGGAGAACGAGTGAGAGAGATGGATCCAGAGGAGAGAGATGGAGAATGGAGAACGAGAGGAGAGATGGAGAACGAGAGAGAGAAAGAGATGGTGAACGAGTGAGGAGAGAGATGAGAGAACGAGTGAGGAGAGAGATGGAGAACGAGTGAGGAGAGATGGAGAACGAGTGAGAGAGATGGAGAACGAGGGAGAGGGATGGAGAACGAGTGAGAGGGATGGAGAACGAGAGAGTGAGAGATGGAGAACAAGTGAGATGAGAGATGAGAAACGAGGAGGAGAGAGATGGAGAACATGAGAGAGAGAGATGATGAACGAGTGAGGAGAGAGATGGAGAACGAGGAGTGAGAGAGAGGAGAACGAGAGAGAGAGAGATGGAGAACGAGGAGGAGAGATGGAGAACGAGAGAGTGAAAGAGATGGTGAACGAGAGAGGAGAGAGATGGAGAACGAGTGAGAGAGGTGGAGAATGAGTGAGTAGAGAGATGGAACGAGTGAGAAAGATGGAGAATGAGTGAGGAGAGATAGAGAGAGGAGAGATGGAGAACGAGTGAGAAAGATGGAGACCACAGTGAGTGAGAGCAAGCGAGAACGAGTGAGAGAGAGATGGAGAACGAGTGAGGAGAGATGGAGAACGAGAGAGAGAGAGAGATGGAGAACGAGTGAGGAGAGAGATGGAGAACGAGAGAGGAGAGAGATGAGAATGAGTGAGAGAGAGATGGAGAACCAAGGAGAGAGATGGAGAACAGTGAGAGAGAGATGGAGAACGAGTGAGTGAGAGAGATGATGAACGAGTGAGGAGAGAGATGGAGAAGAGAGAGAGAGAGAGAGGAGAACGAGAGAGGAGAGATGGAGAACGAGTGAGGAGAGAGATGGAGAACGAGAGAGAGAAAGAGATGGAGAACGAAAGTGAGAGAGAGAGATGGAGAACGAGGAGAGAGATGGAGAATGAGTGAGTAGAGAGATGGGGAACGAGTGAGGAAAGATGGAGAACGAGTGAGAGGGATGGAGAACGAGTGAGAGGGATGGAGAACGAGGAGAGAGATGGAGAACAAGTGAGTGAGAGATGGAGAACGAGTGAGGAGAGAGATGGAGAACGAGTGAGTGAGAGAGATGATGAACGAGTGAGGAGAGAGATGGAGAACGAGTGAGTGAGAGAGATGGAGAACGAGTGAGGAGAGATGGAGAACGAGTGAGGAGAGAGATGGAGAACGAGTGAGTGAAAGAGATGGTGAACGAGTGAGGAGAGAGATGGAGAACGAGTGAGTGAGAGGTGGAGAATGAGTGAGTAGAGAGATGGGGAACGAGTGAGAAAGATGGAGAATGAGTGAGGAGAGATAGAGAACGAGTGAGGAGAGATGGAGAACGAGTGAGAAAGATGGAGACCGAGTGAGTGAGAGCGAAGGAGAACGAGTGAGTGAGAGAGATGGAGAACGAGTGAGAGAGATGGAGAACGAGTGAGTGAGAGAGATGGAGAACGAGTGAGGAGAGAGATGGAGAACGAGTGAGGAGAGAGATGGAGAATGAGTGAGTGAGAGAGATGGAGAACGAGTGAGTGAGAGGTGGAGAATGAGTGAGTAGAGAGATGGGGAACGAGTGAGAAAGATGGAGAATGAGTGAGGAGAGATAGAGAACGAGTGAGAGAGATGGAGAACGAGAGAGAAAGATGGAGACCGAAGTGAGAGAGATGGAGAACGAGTGAGTGAGAGAGTTGGAGAACGAGTGAGTGAGAGAGTTGGAGAACGAGTGAGGAGAGATGGAGAACGAGTGAGAAGAGATGGAGAACAAGGAGGAGAGATGGAGAACGAGAGAGTGAGGGAGATGGAGAAGAGTGAGTGAGAGCGATGGAGAACGAGTGAGTGAGAGAGAGTGAGAGAGATGGAGAACGAGTGAGAGAGATGGAGAACGAGTGAGGAGAGATGGAGAACGAGTGAGGAGAGATGGAGAACGAGTGAGGAGAGATGGAGAACGAGTGAGAGAGATGGAGAACGAGTGGGAGTGATGGAGAACGAGTGGAGAGAGATGGAGAACGAGAGAGTGAGATGGAGAACGAGTGAGTGAGAGAGATGGAGAACGAGAGAGTGAGAGATGGAGAACGAGAAAAGAGAGAGATGGAGAACGAGTGAGAGAGAGAGATGGAGAACGAGTGAGGAGAGAGGTGGAGAACGAGTGAGGAGAGAGATGGAGAATGAATGAGAGAGATGGAGAACGAGTGAGAGAGAGATGCAGAACGAAGGAGAGAGATGGAGAACGAGTGAGTGAGAGAGATGGAGAACGAGTGAGGAGAGAGATGGAGAACGAGTGAGTGAGGAGAGAGATGGAGAACGAGTGAGAGAGATGGATCTCGAGAGAGGAGAGATGGAGAACGAGTGAGGAGAGATGGAGAACGAGTGAGTGAAAGAGATGGTGAACGAGTGAGGAGAGAGATGGAGAACGAGTGAGAGAGAGAGATGGAGAACGAGTGAGGAGAGATGGAGAACGAGAGAGAGATGGAGAACGAGAGAGAGGGATGGAGAACGAGTGAGAGGGATGGAGAACGAGTGAGTGAGAGAGAGAACAAGTGAGTGAGAGATGGAGAACGAGTGAGGAGAGAGATGGAGAACGAGAGAGAGAGAGAGATGGTGAACGAAGGAGAGAGATGGAGAACGAAGAGTGAGTGAGAGAGATGGAGAACGAAAGGAGGAGAGATGGAGAACGAGTGAGAGAGAGATGGAGAACGAATGAGTGAGAGGTGGAGAATGAGAGAGTAGAGAGATGGGGAACGAGGAGAAAGAGAGAATGAGAGAGAGATAGAGAACGAGAGAGAGAGATGGAGAACGAGTGAGAAAGATGGAGACCAAGAGAGAGAGACGAAGGAGAACGAGGAGGAGAGAGTTGGAGAACGAGTGAGGAGAGAGAGGAGAACGAGTGAGGAGAGATGGAGAACGAGAGAGAAGAGATGGAGAACAAGGAGGAGAGATGGAGAACGAGAGAGTGAGGGAGATGGAGAACGAGTGAGTGAGAGCGATGGAGAACGAGTGAGAGAGAGAGAGTGAGAGAGAGAAGGAGAACGAGAGAGAGAGATGGAGAACAGAGAGAGAGATGGAGAACGAGTGAGGAGAGATGGAGAACGAGTGAAAGGAGAGATGGAGAACGAGTGAGAGAGATGGAGAACGAGAGGGAGTGATGGAGAACGAGTGGAGAGATGGAGAACGAGGAGTGAGATGGAGAACGAGGAGTGAGAGAGAGATGGAGAACGAGTGAAGAGATGGAGAACGAGTGAAGAGAGAGATGGAGAACGAGTGAGAGAGAGAGATGGTGAACGAGTGAGGAGAGAGAGGAGAACGAAAGGAGAGAGAGAGATGGAGAATGAATGAGAGAGATGGAGAACGAGAGTGAGTGAGAGATGCAGAACGAGTGAGGAGAGAGATGGAGAACGAGTGAGTGAGAGAGATGGTGAACGAGATGAGGAGAGATGGAGAACGAGTGAGTGAGAGAGAGGAGAACGAGAGAGAGAGATGGATCTCGAGTGAGGAGAGATGGAGAACGAAGGAGAGATGGAGAACGAGAAGTGAAAGAGATGGTGAACGAGGAGGAGAGAGATGGAGAACGAGTGAGTGAGAGAGATGGAGAACGAAAGGAGAGATGGAGAACGAGAGAGAGAGATGGAGAACGAGTGAGAGGGATGGAGAACGAGTGAGAGGGATGGAGAACGAGTGAGTGAGAGATGGAGAACAAGGGAGTGAGAGATGGAGAACGAGTGAGGAGAGAGATGGAGAACGAGAGAGGAGAGAGAGAGATGATGAACGAAAGGAGAGAGATGGAGAACGAGTGAGAGAGAGAGATGGAGAACGAGGAGAGAGAGATGGAGAACGAGAGAGGAGAGAGATGGAGAACGAGTGAGTGAAAGAGATGGTGAACGAGTGAGGAGAGAGATGGAGAACGAGTGAGTGAGAGGTGGAGAATGAGTGAGTAGAGAGATGGGGAACGAGTGAGAAAGATGGGGAATGAGTGAGGAGAGATAGAGAACGAGTGAGGAGAGATGGAGAACGAGTGAGAAAGATGGAGAACGAGTGAGTGAGAGAGATGGAGAACGAGTGAGGAGAGAGATGGAGAACGAGTGAGGAGAGAGATGGAGAATGAGTGAGTGAGAGAGATGGAGAACGAGTGAGTGAGAGGTGGAGAATGAGTGAGTAGAGAGATGGGGAACGAGTGAGAAAGATGGAGAATGAGTGAGGAGAGATAGAGAACGAGTGAGGAGAGATGGAGAACGAGTGAGAAAGATGGAGACCGAGTGAGTGAGAGAGATGGAGAACGAGTGAGTGAGGAGAGATGGAGAACGAGTGAGGAGAGATGGAGAACGAGGAGAGAGATGGAGAACGAAGAGGGATGGAGAACGGGAGAGGATGGAGAACGAGAGAGGAGAGATGGAGAACAAGTGAGTGAGAGATGGAGAACGAGTGAGGAGAAGATGGAGAACGAGTGAGTGAGATGGTGAACGAGTGAGGAGAGAGATGGAGAACGAAAGGGAGGAGAGAGATGGAGAAAACGAGAGGAGAGATGGAG
>NW_025754270.1:0-9374 GCF_021184085.1 Oncorhynchus gorbuscha | reverse complement strand
GGAACAAACTCCCTCACAACGCCAGGACAGCGGAGTCAATCACCACCTTCCGGAGACACCTGAAACCCCACCTCTTTAAGGAATACCTAGGATAGGGATAAGTATTCCCTCTCACCCCCCCCTTTAAGATTTAGTGTCATGCAGGTGAAAGAGGACCCAAAAGCGACTTGGCAAAAACAGAGTCTTTAATCCAGTAAAGTAAATACAATCAAAAAAACACAACTTTCACTCGAAATGACGAGGACAAACTGGAGACTCGATCTTGAACAGCAGGTGAACAGCAGGTTGCCTCGGGAAGGCACTTGAACCAAACAGACTCAGACACCTGCTCACCACGCAGCATCTGAGGAAAACACGACACGACAGGGCGATACACAAACACAGCACGGTGAATTCTAGACAAGGAACCGACAGGGCAGAAACGAATAACAAGGAGAAATAGGGACTCTAATCAGGGAAAAGGATCGGGAACAGGTGTGGGAAGACTAAATGATTGATTAGGGGAATAGGAACAGCTGGGAGCAGGAACGGAACGATAGAGAGAAGAGAGAGCGGGAGAGTGAGAGAGGGAGGGGAGAGAGAGGGATAGAAAGAGGGAAAGAACCTAATAAGACCAGCAGAGGGAAACGAATAGAAGGAGAAGAACAGGGACAAGGCATGATAATCAATGACAAAACATGACAGTACCCCCCACTCACCGAGCGCCTCCTGGCGCACTCGAGGAGGAATCCTGGCGGCAACGGAGGAAATCATCAATGAGTGAACGGTCCAGCACGTCCCGAGACGGAACCCAACTCCTCTCCTCAGGACCGTAACCCTCCCAATCCACTAAGTATTGGTGACCCCGTCCCGAACGCATGTCCATGATCTTATGTACCTTGTAAATAGGTGCGCTCTCGACAAGGACGGGAGGGGGGAGGGAAGACGAACGGGAGTGCGAAGAAAGGGCTTGACACAGGAGACATGGAAGACAGGATGGACGCGACGAAGATGTCGCGGAAGAAGCAGTCGCACAGCGACAGGATTGACGACCTGGGAGACACGGAACGGACCAATGAACCGCGGAGTCAACTTACGAGAAGCTGTCGTAAGAGGAAGGTTGCGAGTGGAAAGCCACACTCTCTGGCCGCAACAATACCTTGGACTCTTAATCCTGCGTTTATTGGCGGCTCTCACAGTCTGTGCCCTGTAACGGCAAAGTGCAGACCTCACCCTCCTCCAGGTGCGCTCACAACGTTGGACAAACGCTTGAGCGGAGGGAACGCTGGACTCGGCAAGCTGGGATGAGAACAGAGGAGGCTGGTAACCCAGACTACTCTGAAACGGAGATAACCCGGTAGCAGACGAAGGAAGCGAATTGTGAGCGTATTCTGCCCAGGGAGCTGTTCTGCCCAAGACGCAGGGTTTCTGAAAGAAAGGCTGCGTAGTATGCGACCAATCGTCTGATTGGCCCTCTCTGCTTGACCGTTAGACTGGGGATGAAACCCGGAAGAGAGACTGACGGACGCACCAATCAAACGACAGAACTCCCTCCAAAACTGTGACGTGAATTGCGGGCCTCTGTCTGAAACGGCGTCTAACGGGAGGCCATGAATTCTGAATACATTCTCGATAATGATTTGTGCCGTCTCCTTAGCGGAAGGAAGTTTAGCGAGGGGAATGAAATGTGCCGCCTTAGAGAACCTATCGACAACCGTAAGAATCACAGTCTTCCCCGCAGACAAAGGCAGACCGGTAATGAAGTCTAGGGCGATGTGAGACCATGGTCGAGAAGGAATGGGGAGCGGTCTGAGACGACCGGCAGGAGGAGAGTTACCCGACTTAGTCTGCGCGCAGTCCGAACAAGCAGCCACGAAACGGGCGCGTGTCACGCTCCTGAGTCGGCCACCAAAAGCGCTGGCGAATAGACGCAAGAGTGCCTCGATCACCGGGATGACCAGCTAACTTGGCAGAGTGAGCCCACTGAAGAACAGCCAGACGAGTGGAAACAGGAACGAAAAGGAGGTTACTAGGACAAGCGCGCGCGACGCAGTGTGCGTGAGTGCTTGCTTAACCTGTCTTTCAATTCCCCAGACTGTTAACCCGACAACACGCCCATAAGGAAGAATCCCTCGGGATCAGTAGAAGCCACAGAAGAACTAAACAGACGGGATAAGGCATCAGGCTTGGTGTTCTTGCTACCCGGACGGTAAGAAATCACAAACTCGAAACGAGCGAAAAACAACGCCCAACGAGCTTGACGGGCATTAAGTCGTTTGGCAGAACGGATGTACTCAAGGTTCTTATGGTCTGTCCAAACGACAAAGGAACGGTCGCCCCCTCCAACCACTGTCGCCATTCGCCTAGGGCTAAGCGGATGGCGAGCAGTTCACGGTTACCCACATCATAGTTGCGCTCAGATGGCGACAGGCGATGAGAAAAATAAGCGCAAGGATGAACCTTATCGTCAGACTGGAAGCGCTGGGATAGAATGGCTCCCACGCCTACCTCTGAAGCGTCAACCTCGACAATGAATTGTCTAGTGACGTCAGGAGTAACGAGGATAGGAGCGGACGTAAAACGTTCTTTTAGAAGATCAAAAGCTCCCTGGGCGGAACCGGACCACTTAAAACACGTCTTGACAGAAGTAAGAGCTGTGAGAGGGCAGCAACTTGACCGAAATTACGAATGAAACGCCGATAGAAATTAGCGAAACCTAAAAAGCGCTGCAACTCGACACGTGACCTTGGAACGGGCCAATCACTGACAGCTTGGACCTTAGCGGAATCCATCTGAATGCCTTCAGCGGAAATAACGGAACCGAGAAAAGTAACGGAGGAGACATGAAAAGAGCACTTCTCAGCCTTTACGTAGAGACAATTCTCTAAAGGCGCTGTAGAACACGTCGAACGTGCTGAACATAAATCTCGAGTGACGGAGAAAAAATCAGGATATCGTCAAGATAGACAAAAACAAAGATGTTCAGCATGTCTCTCAGAACATCATTAACTAATGCCTGAAAAACAGCTGGCGCATTGGCGAGACCAAACGGCAGAACCCGGTACTCAAAATGCCCTAACGGAGTGTTAAACGCCGTTTTCACTCGTCCCCCTCTCTGATGCGCACGAGATGGTAAGCGTTACGAAGGTCCAACTTAGTAAAGCACCTGGCTCCCTGCAGAATCTCGAAGGCTGATGACATAAGGGGAAGCGGATAACGATTCTTAACCGTTATGTCATTCAGCCCTCGATATCCACGCAGGGCGCAGAGTACCGTCCTTCTTCTTAACAAAAAAGAACCCCGCCCCGGCCGGAGAGGAAGAAGGCACTATGGTACCGGCGTCAAGAGACACAGACAAATAATCCTCGAGAGCCTTACGTTCGGGAGCCGACAGAGAGTATAGTCTACCCCGAGGAGGAGTGGTCCCCCGGAAGGAGATCAATACTACAATCATACGACCGGTGAGGAGGAAGGGAGTTGGCTCGGGACCGACTGAAGACCGTGCGCAGATCATGATATTCCTCCGGCACTCCTGTCAAATCGCCAGGTTCCTCCTGAGAAGTAGGGACAGAAGAAACGGGAGGGATGGCAGACATTAAACACTTCACATGACAAGAAACGTTCCAGGATAGGATAGAATTACTAGACCAATTAATAGAAGGATTATGACATACTAGCCAGGGATGACCCAAAACAACAGGTGTAAACGGTGAACGAAAAATCAAAAAAGAAATAGTCTCACTGTGGTTACCAGATACTGTGAGGGTTAAAGGTAGTGTCTCAAATCTGATACTGGGAAGATGACTACCATCTAAGGCGAACATGGGCGTAGGCTTCTCTAACTCTCTGAAAGGAATGTCATGTTTCCGAACCCATGCTTCGTCCATGAAACAACCCTCAGCCCCAGAGTCTATCAAGGCACTACATGTAGCACCCGAACCGGTCCAGCGTAGATGGACCGACAAAGTAGTACAGGATTTTGATGGAGAGACTTGAGTAGTTGCGCTCACCTGTAGCCCTCCGCTTACAGATGAGCTCTGGCTTTTACTGGACATGAATTAACAAAATGTCCAGCAACTCCGCAATAGAGACACAGGCGGTTGGTGATCCTCCGTTCCCTCTCCTTAGTCGAGATGCGAATCCCTCCCAGCTGCATGGGCTCAGTCTCTGAGCCAGAGGAGGGAGATGGTTGCGATGCGGAGCAGGGAAACACCGTTGATGCGAGCTCTCTTCCACGAGCCCGGTGACGAAGATCTACCCGTCGTTCTATGCGGATGGCGAGAGCAATCAAAGAGTCCACATCTGAAGGAACCTCCCGGGAGAGAATCTCATCCTTAACCACTGCGTGGAGTCCCTCCAGAAAACGAGCGAGCAGCGCCGGCTCGTTCCACTCACTAGAGGCAGCAGAGTGCGAAACTCAATAGAATAATCCGTTATGGACCGTTCACCTTGGCATAGGGAAGCCAGGGCCCTAGAAGCCTCCCTACCAAAAACTGAACGGTCAAAAACCCGAATCATCTCCTCTTTAAAGTTCTTGTACTTGTTAGAGCAATCAGCCCTTGCCTCCCAGATAGCTGTGCCCCATTCTCGAGCCCGGCCAGTAAGGAGTGAAATGACGTAAGCAACCCGAGCTCTCTCTCTAGAGTATGTGTTGGGTTGGAGAGAGAACACAATCTCACACTGCGTGAGAAAGGAGCGGCACTCAGTGGGCTGCCCGGAGTAGCAAGGTGGGTTATTAACCCTAGGTTCTGGAGGCTCGGCAGGCCAGGAAGTAACAGGTGGCACGAGACGAAGACTCTGGAACTGTCCAGAGAGGTCGGAAACCTGAGCGGCCAGGTTCTCCACGGCATGGCGAGCAGCAGACAATTCCTGCTCGTGTCTGCCGAGCATGGCTCCTTGGATCTCGACGGCAGTGTAACGAGCGTCTGAAGTCGCTGGGTCCATTCCTTGGTCGGTTCCTTCTGTCATGCAGGTGAAAGAGGACCCAAAAGCGACTTGGCGAAAACAGAGTCTTTAATCCAGTAAAGTAAATACAATCAAAAAAACACAACTTTCACTCGAAATGACGAGGACAAACTGGAGACTCGATCTTGAACAGCAGGTGAACAGCAGGTTGCCTCGGGAAGGCACTTGAACCAAACAGACTCAGACACCTGCTCACCACGCAGCATCTGAGGAAAACACGACACGACAGGGCGATACACAAACACAGCACGGTGAATTCTAGACAAGGAACCGACAGGGCAGAAACGAATAACAAGGAGAGAAATAGGGACTCTAATCAGGGAAAAGGATCGGGAACAGGTGTGGGAAGACTAAATGATTGATTAGGGGAATAGGAACAGCTGGGAGCAGGAACGGAACGATAGAGAGAAGAGAGAGCGGGAGAGTGAGAGAGGGAGGGGGAGAGAGAGGGATAGAAAGAGGGAAAGAACCTAATAAGACCAGCAGAGGGAAACGAATAGAAGGAGAAGAACAGGGACAAGGCATGATAATCAATGACAAAACATGACATTTAGATGCACTATTGTAAAGTGACTGTTCCACTGGATGTCATAAGGTGAATGCACCAATTTGTAAGTCGCTCTGGATAAGAGCGTCTGCTAAATGACTTAAATGTAAAAATGTAAATGTAATTAACAGAACATAACAGTAGGGATGGTATTGAGCGGTGCCAGGTTTCCTCCAGACATGACGCTTGGCATTCAGGCCAAAGAGTTCAATCTTGGTTTCATCAGATTAAATTGTATTAGTCACATGCGCCGAATACAACAGGTGTAGACCTTACAGTGCTTACTTACAAGCCCCTAACCAACAATGCAGTTTTAAAAAATACAGAAAAGATTAAGAGATACAAGTAAGTAATTAGAGAGCAGCAGTGAAATAACAACAGCGAGACTATATACGGGTGGTACCGATACAGAGTCAATGTGTGGGGGCTCACTCTCAGGACCGGGTTATTTGAAGTAGTATGTACATGTAGGAGAATCTTGTTTCTCATGGTCTGAGAGTCCTTTAGGTGCCTTTTGGCAAACTCCAAGCGGGCTGTCATGTGCCTTTTACTGAGAAGTGGCTTCCGTCTGGCCACTCTACCACAAAGGCCTGATTGGTGGAGTGTTGCAGAGATGGTTGTCCTTCTGGAAGGTTCTCCCATCTCCACAGAGGAACTCTGGAGCTCTGTCAGAGTGACCATCTGGTTCTTTGTCATCTCCCTGACCAAGGCCCTTCTCCCCCGATTGTTCAGTTTGGCCTGCGGCAAGCTCTAGGAAGAGTTGTGGTGGTTCCAAATGTCTTCCATTTAAGAATGATGGAGGCCACTGTGTTCTTGGGGACCTTCAATTCTGCAGAAATGTTTTGGTACCTTTCCCCAGATCTGTGCCTCAACACCATTCTGTATTTGAGCTCTATGGACAATTCCTTCAACCTCATGGCTTGGTTTTCGCTCTGACATATTTCTGTAAATAAGGTATTTTGTTTTTTATAAATGTGCAAACATGGCTAAAACCTGTTTTCACTCTGTGTGTAGATTGATGAGGAAAGCATTTGACTTAATCCAATTTAGTATAAGGCTGTAACATAATGTGGGAAAACTCGCTATTTCTTGCTCTCTTTCTCTCGGAGGCAGAAGCTGTCATAGCATTGCCATTCTGCTTCAAACCACAATGAAACGTAAAGTTAGAAACACATATGTGCACTTACTTGACATCCTGTAGCCTAATAAAGAATCAATTGTCCCAGTTCCAATGCATTTAGCACATTTCCCAATTGCAGAGTTCCCTGGAGGACCCCAGGAGCTTTTGTTCTCCTTAGAATACACTTTGGAATATATTTGAAAAGATACAAGAGGAGGGAGAGCTGAGTTCACCTGTGATGGAGGCCGTGTGATGAGGGCGACAGGGAAAGCCCTATGGACTATGCTAGGGGGACACTGGAGTGAAACATATAACTGATCAACTAAGACTTGTTTTATGGAAAATCTGTGGTTGAAGCTTTTCCTCACAATAACAATTGACATTGATATGGAGATGTGTCAATAGGTGTCAATGCGCATCATGTTGCTGACCTAGAAATGTCAATATGATCCAGTAATTCACAGTACCAGTCATGAAAGGATATGATTGAAGTGCCAGTTGTGTGAAGATGTTTATGGTAATCCTAGCATAGATACAGGAATAGAAACAGAAATTAAACATGGTCTTACTTACCAACTGGGATGTTGATAGCAAGACATTTAGTGCTGCTGTTATGTGTATTACTGTGGGTGAGGAAAATTGTATGTTCTGTGTTCAGCCCAAAATGTAATTTTGTATGATTGCTATCTATTTGCTGCCTTTTCCGGATCTGCTGTCATTTCTCACTCTGACTGGTACGTAATGAGAAGGATAAATATTCAAATATAACATAAGTTAATCATGTTTCTGGCTTTTAGAGTCTTTATGTGTATGTACATTGTGTGAAGCAGTCTATAGGGCTACAGTGGATGTTAAAGCCCCAATGCAGTCTTTTTAATTGTATTTTTAAAAGCATCACTGTATTCCTAATTCAGTAAATCACTGTGTGTTTATTTCATGGAAATTATATATTTGTAATCATTTATTTCTCTGTGCCTCCTTTACATTGGTATACTCAGTGTGTGTATACTGTATATATACACTACATGACCAAAAGTATGTGAACACCTGCTCTTCGAACATCTCATTCCAAAATCATGGGCATGAATAGAGTTGGTCCCCCCCTTTGCTGCTATAATAGCCTGCACTCATCCCAAAGGTGTTCAATGGGGTTGAGGTCTGGGCTTTGTGCGGTCCAGTCAAGTTCTTACACACAGATCTTGACAAACCATTTCTGTATGGACCTCGCTTTGTGCACAGGGTAATTGTCATGCTGAAACAGGAAAGAGCCTTCCCCAAACTGTTGCCACAAATTTGGAAGCAATTCATCGTCTAGAATGTCATTGTATGCTGTAGCGTTAAGATTTCCCTTCACTGGAACTAAGGGGCCTAGCCCAAACCATGAAAAACACCTCCAGACCATTATTCCTCCTCCACCAAACTTTACAGTTGGCACTATGCATTGGGGCATGTAGCGTTCTCCTGGCATCCGCCAAACCCAGATTCATCCGTCAGACTGCCAGATGGTGAAGTGATTCATCACTCCAGACAACGAGTTTCCAGTGCTCTAGAGTCCAATGGTGGTGAGCTGTACACCACTCCAGCCGATGCTTGGCATTGCACATGGTGACCTTAGGCTTGTGTGCGGCTGCTCGGCCATATAAACCCATTTCGTGAAGTTCCCGACAAACAGTTATTGTGCTGACGTTGCTTCCAGATGCATTTTGGAACTCGGTAGTGATGCTGAAATGTGTCTTCCGCATGTAACCCAAACCCCTCTGAATCAGGACAGATGATTTGTATGCGCTACGCCCTTCAACACTCGGCGGTCCCGTTCTGTGAGCTTGTGTGGCCTATCACATCGCTGCTGAGCCTTTGTTGCTCCTAGACATTTACACTTCACAGTGTCCCAGTTATTGTGACTGGGGCAGCTTTAGCAGGGCAGAAATTTTACAAACTGACTTGTTGGAAAGGTGGCATCCTATGATGATGCCACATTTAAAGGCATGGCGCTCTTTAGTAAGGCTATTCTACTACCAATGTTTGTCTATGGAGATTTCATGGCTGTGGTCGATTTTATACACCTGTCATCAGTGGTTTTGACTGAAATAACCGAATCCACTAATTTGAAAGGATGTCCACGTACAGTGCATTCGGGAAGTATTCAGACCCCTTCTTTTTCCACATTTTGTTACGTTATAGACTTATTCTAAAATAGATTTTTTTTTATTCCCCTCATCAATCTACACACAATACCACATAATGAAACAGCGAAAGGTTGTCATTTTTGCAAATGTAAATAAAACAAGCATAAATACCTTTACATAAGTATTCAGACACTTTGCTATGAGACTTGCAAAGAAACTCCCCAAATACAGGTGTGCCAAGCTTGTAGCATCATACCCAAGAAAACCCGAGGCTATAATCACTGCCAAAGGTGCTTCAACAAAGTACTGAGTAAAGGGTCTGAATACTTCTATATTTGTGATATTTCCAATTTTTTTTTCATATTACATTTGCAAAAAAATTCTGAAAACAGGTTTTTGCTTTGTCATTATGGGGTATTGCATGTGGAATAATAAGGGGGGGAAACAATTTAATCAATTTTAGAATAAGGCTGTAACGTAACAAAATGTGTAAAAAGAGAAGGGGTCTAAGTACTTTCTGAATGCACTATATACTATGCTGCCCTCCCAAGCAAAAAGACAGTAACTGCTTTGGTCGAAAATGAGTTGTTAATCATGTGGACAAGTATCCTGCCTCTATTGTATTGTGTTTTGGAGA
>NW_025754269.1:0-9375 GCF_021184085.1 Oncorhynchus gorbuscha | reverse complement strand
CCTGGAGACAGGCCAGTAACCTGTCTGTTCTGGAGACAGGCCCTTGACCTGTCTGTTCTGGAGACAGGCCCTTGACCTGTCTGTTCTGGAGACAGGCCCTTGACCTGTCTGTTCTGGAGACAGGCCCTTGACCTGTCTGTTCTGGACAGGACTCCTGGAGACAGGCCAGTAACCTGTCTGTTCTGGAGACAGGCCCTTGACCTGTCTGTTCTGGAGACAGGCCCTTGACCTGTCTGTTCTGGAGACAGGCCCTTGACCTGTCTGTTCTGGAGACAGGCCCTTGACCTGTCTGTTCTGGAGACAGGCCAGTAACCTGTCTGTTCTGGACAGGACTCCTGGAGACAGGCCCTTGACCTGTCTGTTCTGGACAGGACTCCTGGAGACAGGCCCTTGACCTGTCTGTTCTGGACAGGACTCCTGGAGACAGGCCCTTGACCTGTCTGTTCTGGAGACAGGCCCTTGACCTGTCTGTTCTGGAGACAGGCCCTTGACCTGTCTGTTCTGGACAGGACTCCTGGAGACAGGCCAGTAACCTGTCTGTTCTGGACAGGACTCCTGGAGACAGGCCAGTAACCTGTCTGTTCTGGACAGGACAGGATAAGGGCCTGTCTGTTCAGGTCTGGACTCCTGAAGACAGGCCCTTAACCTCTATGAGTTAGTCAGATGGTGTTCTGTCATTGTGGACATGTGTTTTGTCTTGTTATTTAGTCTCAGGAGTGGACTCCACAACACACAAAGCAATGTGTACTGATGTGTCAGTCTAATCTCTGTGTGTGTGTGTGTGTGTGTGTGTGTGTGTGTGTGTGTGTGTGTGTGTGTGTGTGTGTGTGTGTGTGTGTGTGTGTGTGTGTGTGTGTGTGTGTGTGTGTGTGTGTGTGTGTGTGTGTGTGTGTGTGTGTGTGTCAGTGTGCCCACAAGTACCTGGTAAGTAAGGGTCACTCCCCGTCAGACCAGCAGCAGTTCAAGAGGCAGCTCTATAACATGTGGTTCAGACTCTATCACCGAGACCACAGTGGAGGGTGAGTGTGTGTGTGTATTTTATGATGCCCACATACAGTGAGCAGTTTGAGCTTGTTTTAGTTGTATCAAATCAAATGTATTTATAAAGCCCTTCGTACATCAGCTGATATCTTAAAGTGCTGTACAGAAACTCAGCCTAAAACCCCAAACAGCAAGCAATGCAGGTGTAGAAGCACGGTGGCTAGGAAAAACTCCCTAGAAAGGCCAAAACCTAGGAAGAAACCTAGAGAGGAACTAGGCTATGAGGGGTGGCCAGTCCTCTTCTGGCTGTGCCGGGTGGAGATTATAACAGAACATGGCCAAGATGTTCAAATATTCATAAATGACCAGCATGGTCAAATAATAATAAGGCAGAACAGTTGAAACTGGAGCAGCAGTACGGCCAGGTGGTCTGGGGACAGCAAGGAGTCATCATGTCAGGTAGTCCTGAGGCATGGTCCTAGGGCTCAGGTCCTCTGAGAGAAACAGAGAATTCGAGAGAGCATACTTCAATTCACACAGGACACCGAATAGGACAGGAGAAATACTCCAGATATAACAAACTGACCCTAGCCCCCCGACACATAAACTACTGCAGCATAAATACTGGAGGCTGAGACAGGAGGGGTCAAGAGACACTGTGGCCCCATCCGACGCACTCCCCGGACAGGGCCAAACAGGAAGGATATAACCCCACCCACTTTGCCAAAGCACAGCCCCCACACCACTAGAGGGATATCTTCAACCACCAACTTACCATCCTGAGACAAGCCCGAGTATAGCCCACAAAGTTCTCCGCCCACGGCACAACCCAACTGTTCTGACCAGTTGCACCTGTATGTGTGTGAAAGAGACAGACACGCAGAGGGAGAGAGAGGGAGATTTGCAAATAATAGGACATTTTAAAATGTCTTTTATTCTTTTGGAACTTTTTGTGAGTGTAATGTTTAATGTTAATTTGTCTATTTCACTTGCTTTGGCAATGTTAACATATGTTTCCCATGCCAATAAAGCCCTTAAATTGAATTGAGAGACACACACACACACACACACACACACACACACACACACACACACACACACACACACACACACACACACACACACACACACACACACACACACACACACACACACACACACACACACACACACACACACACACTGAGACAGAGAGAGAGACATATTTTCTTTTTCATATTTTCTCATGTTTCCAATACAGTGAGGACTCCTGTGGTTTTGAGCATGTGTTTGTTGGTGAGTCTAAGAAAGGGAAGGAGATCACGGGGTTCCACAACTGGGTTCAGTTCTATCTGCAGGAGAAGCATGGCAATGTGGACTACAAGGGTTACAAGGCCCAGGGCAACAGGAATACTGTAAGACATTCTAGAACAATCTCCCTATCTTATCAGCAGAGTTACATTTCACACAGGTCCATACACAAGATACTTGTTTTCAGAAATGTAGCTCTATGGTTGTTGTCTTGCTCTGGTAATTAGTTCAACTTTTGTGTGTGTTTTTTTAGTGTTTACATTTTACTGACTGATTTCAAGACACCCAAAACTGTGGCCACCACTGTAAAACTTCCCAAATCATACATTATATTTAACCATATGTTATGGGCGGCAGGGTAGTGGTTAGAGGGGAGGGGCGGCAGGGTAGTGGTTAGAGGGGAGGGGCGGCAGGTAGCCTAGTGGTTAGAGGGGAGGGGCGGCAGGTAGCCTAGTGGTTAGAGGGGAGGGCGGCAGGTAGCCTAGTGGTTAAAGGGGAGGGCGGCAGGTAGCCTAGTGGTTAGAGGGGAGGGGCGGCAGGTAGCCTAGTGTTTAGAGGGGAGGGGCGGCAGGTAGCCTAGTGGTTAGAGGGGAGGGGCGGCAGGTAGCCTAGTGGTTAGAGGGGAGGGGCGGCAGGTAGACTAGTGGTTAGAGCGTTGGACTAGTAACCGAAAGGTTGCAAGATCAAATCCCTGAGCTGACAAGGTACAAATCTGTCGTTCTGCCCCTGAACAAGACAGTTAACTAATGAACTAATGACCTAGGCCGTCATTAAAAATAAGAAGTAGCCTTGTGGGTAGAGAGTTGGGCCTATAACCGGAAGGTTGCTGGGTCGAATCCCCGAGCTGACAAGGTTAAAAAAAAACTGTTGTTTTGACCTCTCTGTGCAGCCAGATGAGGATGACCACGTTCTGAACCTGCAGTTCAGCTGGAAGGGCCTGGTCAAGCCTGTGGGAAGCTCCTTCATCGGGGTCAGCCCAGAGTTCGAGGTCGCCCTCTTCACCATTCTCTTCCTCGCGTCGACTGAGAAGGTGAGCGGTTGCGTGATTGACCACACGGGGTTCAAACCTGGGTCTATTAGATAACCATGAGACTGTGTTGACCTGTAGTGCTGAAGCCTAGGAAGACATTATCTTGGGGAGCTAGTGCTCGATCTCAGATCTCAGGCTGGGTTACTCATGGTTCCCTGAACCACCCTGATGACACGTCTTATCAACCAGAAGTCATCATAGCTAACAGGACCCCTCCAGTCTGAATACATAACAGGACCCCTCCAGTCTGAATACATAACATGACCCCTCCAGTCTGAATACATAACATGACCCCTCCAGGCTGAATACATAACATGACCCCTCCAGACTGAATACATAACAGGACCCCTCCAGTCTGAATACATAACAGGACCCCTCCAGTCTGAATACATAACAGGACCCCTCCAGTCTGAATACATAACAGGACCCCTCCAGGCTGAATACATAACAGGACCCCTCCAGTCTGAATACATAACATGACCCCTCCAGTCTGAATACATAACATGACCCCTCCAGGCTGAATAACTACTGTTCTGACCAGCATAACATGACCCCTCCAGTCTGAATAAACTACTGTTCTGACCAGCATAACATGACCCCTCCAGTCTGAATAAACTACTGTTCTGACCAGTAAAACATGACCCCTCCAGTCTGAATACATAACATGACCCCTCCAGTCTGAATACATAACATGACTCCTCCAGGCTGAATAACTACTGTTCTGACCAGTATAACATGACCCCTCCAGGCTGAATAACTACTGTTCTGACCAGTATAACATGACCCCTCCAGTCTGAATACATAACATGACCCCTCCAGTCTGAATACATAACATGACCCCTCCAGGCTGAATAACTACTGTTCTGACCAGTATAACATGACCCCTCCAGACTGAATAACTACTGTTCTGACCAGTATAACATGACCCCTCCAGACTGAATCAGCACAGTTCTGACCAGCATAACATGACCCCTCCAGACTGAATCAGCACAGTTCTGGAAAAGGGTTGTGAATTGGGATGCAGCCCAACGTTGGTGTTGATGAGAACCCTAGCCAGTATATAAATGGGTGGATGTATTGGCTAACGTTAGCCTTGTGGTTTATGTACAGGTGACCACGGCCGTGGTGAAGGTGGACGAGTACCTGCTAGAGATGGTGGTGTATCGTCAGGGGCGATCCATCGGAACCTCCTACCCCAAACTTCTCAGCAGCAACAACCGGGACCTGTAGTGGGGAGATTTACGCACCCTGATTCTGAAATCAGGCCCAAATGGAACCCTAATCCCTATGTAGTGCACTGCTTTCAACCAGGGCCCATAGGGCTAGTAGTGCACTATATAGGGAATAGGGTGCCATAGGGCTCTGGTCTAAAGTAGTGCACTATATAGGGAATAGGGTGCCATAGGGCTCTGGTCTAAAGTAGTGCACTATATAGGGAATAGGGTTCCATAGGGCTCTGGTCTAAAGTAGTGCACTATATAGGGAATAGGGTTCCATAAGACTCTGGTCTAAAGTAGTGCACTATATAGGGAATAGGGTTCCATAAGACTCTGGTCTAAAGTAGTGCACTATATAGGGAATAGGGTTCCATAGGGCTCTGGTCTAAAGTAGTGCACTATATAGGGAATAGGGTGCCATTTGGGGCTTAGCCAGAATAATCTGTCATGTCGTGTACTGTGTTTTTGACTCCATATTGTTATTAGGTTGTGTTCTCCTCCATCAAATCCTTAACCTCGTTCCCAGGTTCAATTACTAATTACAGATCCTGGATCATTCATTCATTTTCGCTAAACTATTATATTAGAGATTACAGTTGATCCAGGACCAGGATTGTGTCTCTCTCTGCTACCAGCTCTCCTTTCTGTCCTGAATATTCAGTTCTGGTCCTTGGTCCTTCACAAAGCAGAGGGCTGTTTCCTGTTAAGAAAACTACTAAAGCATTTTGACAATCGATTAAAACCTAGATTTACTATGTCAGGAACCTGATTGTCTAACATTATGTTAACAGTGTTGTTCTCTTGTTTTTAACATATTACTACTTTGTTACGATTATTAAGTTTAATTTCTGCTTGAAGAAAATAAAACGTGTTTACAAGTATACTATCTTATTTATTTATCCTTTATTTAACCAGGTATTTATATATATATATAACCCTTTATTTAACCAGGTATTTATATATATATAACCCTTTATTTAACCAGGTATTTATATATATATAACCCTAACCCTTTATTTAACCAGGTATTTATATATATATAACCCTAACCCTTTATTTAACCAGTGTTTATATATATATAACCCAACCCTTTATTTAACCAGGTATTTATATATATAACCCTAACCCTTTATTTAACCAGGTATTTATATATATAATATAACTCCCTAACCCTTTATTTAACCAGGTATTTATATGTATATAACCCTTTATTTAACCAGGTATGTATATATATATAACCCTAACCCTTATTTAACCGGTATTTATATATATATAACCCTTTATTTAACCAGGTATTTATATATATATAACCCTAACCCTTTATTTAACCAGGTATTTATATATATATAACCCTAACCCTTTTTATTTAACCAGGTATTTATATATATATAACCCTAACCCTTTGTTGCCAGGTATTATATAAATATATAACCCTAGCCCTTTATTTATAGGTATTTATATATATAACCCTAACCCTTTATTTAACCAGGTATTTATATATATAACCCTAACCCTTTATAACCAGGCTTTAATATATATAACCCTAACCTTTATTTAACCAGGTATTTATATATATAATATACCCCTAACCCTTTATTTAACCAGGTATTTATATATATAACCCTATTTAACCAGGTATTTATATATTTATAACCCTAACCCTTTATTTAACCAGGTATTTATATATATAATAACCCTAACCCTTTATTTAATCCAGGTATTTATATATATATATAACCCTGGCCTTATTTAACCAGGTATTTATATATATATATAACCCTAACCCTTTATTTAACCAGGCATTTATATATATATAACCCTAACCCTTTATTTAACCAGGTATTTATATATATATATAACCCTAACCCTTTATTTAACCAGGTATTTATATATATATATAACCCTAACCCTTTATTTAACCAGGCATTTATATATATATAACCCTAACCCTTTATTTAACCAGGTATTTATATATATATATAACCCTAACCCTTTATTTAACCAGGTATTTATATATATATATAACCCTAACCCTTTATTTAACCAGGTATTGATATATATATATATATATATATATATATATATATATATATATATATATATATATATATATATAACCCTAACCCTTTATTTAACCAGGTATTTATATATATATAACCCTAACCCTTTATTTAACCAGGTATTTATATATATATAACCCTAACCCTTTATTTAACCAGGCATTTATATATATATATAACCCTAACCCTTTATTTAACCAGGTATTTATATATATATATATATATATATATATATAACCCTAACCCTTTATTTAACCAGGTAGACCAGTTGAGAACAACTCATTACAAATATACTATCTAATTATATATCTTATTTATATATCTTATTTATTTATCCTTTATTTAACCAGGTATTTATATATATATATATATATATAACCCTAACCCTTTATTTAACCAGGTATTTATATATATATATAACCCTAACCCTTTATTTAACCAGGTATTTATATATATATAACCCTTTATTTAACCAGGTATTTATATATATATAACCCTAACCCTTTATTTAACCAGGTATTTATATATATATATATAACCCTAACCCTTTGTTAACCAGGTATTTATATATATGTATAGCCCTAGCCCTTTATTTAACCAGGTGGTATATATATATATAGCCTAATATATTTAACCAGGCATTTATATATATATAACCCTAACCCTTTATTTAACCAGGTGTTATATATATATATCCTAACCCTTTATTTAACCAGGCTATTTATATATATATTCTAACCCTTTATTTAACCAGGCATTTATATATATATAGCCTAACCCTTTATTTCACCAGGTATTTATATATATATATAACCCCTAACCTTTCATTTAAAGCAGGTATTTAATTATATTTATATATATAATTTCGTTTTCAACATTTTACCAGGTATTTATATATATAATAATATATAATATACCAGGTATATATATACTATATGTATTTACCCAGCATAATTAATATATACTAACTCATTTTGTAAAACAGTTTTTATATATATATAACCTAACCCTTATTTACCAGGTATTATATATTCTCTCTAATCTCTTTCATTCTTTCTCTCACTTTATATATATTCTCTCTCTCTCTTTCATTCTTTCTCTCACTTATTATCTCTTCTATATATATCTCTTTCATTCTTTCTCTCACCCTTTCATTCTCTTCTCTCTAGACCAGTTGAGAACATTTCATTACAAATATACTATCTAATTATATGTCTTATTTATATATCTTATTTATTTATCACTTTATTTAACCAGGTATTTATATATTTATACATATATATTTACCTAACCCTTTATTTAACCAGGTATTTATATTTATGTTTGTTTCATTCACTGTTTTCGTTATCTCTTCTCTCTCTTCTTTCGTTTCTTTCTCTCAGCTCGTTATCTCTTCTCTACCTCTCTCTTATATATATATAAAAATAATTATTTCTAATTATATATATATATAATTTCTTATAAAACCAGGTATTATTTTATATATATATAATTTCAATTTTTATTTAAAGCAGGCATTATATATATATACCTCAATTTCTATTTAATTATAAGTATTTATATATATAATTACTAATTATATTTATATATATAATTTCTATTTAATTATGTATTATATATATAATTTCACTTTATTTACTCAGGTATTTATATATATAATTCTCATTTCAATTGGTGCATTTCATATACATACTTACTTCACATTTCATTAGAAAGAGTCATATATAATTTCTTTATTAATTATATTTATATACTTACTAATTATATTTATATATATACCTCACTCTCTATTTCAGGTATTTATATATATATATATATATATATATATAACCCTAACCCTTTATTTAACCAGGTATTTATATATATATATAACCCTAACCCTTTATTTAACCAGGTATTTATATATATATATAACCCTAACCCTTTATTTAACCAGGTATTTATATATATATATAACCCTAACCCTTTATTTAACCAGGTATTTATATATATAACCCTTTATTTAACCAGGTAGACCAGTTGAGAACAACTCATTACAAATATACTATCTAATTATATATCTTATTTATATATCTTATTTATTTATCCTTTATTTAACCAGGTATTTATATATATATATATATAACCCTAACCCTTTATTTAACCAGGTATTTATATATATATAACCCTAACCCTTTATTTAACCGGGTATTTATATATATATAACCCTAACCCTTTATTTAAGCAGGTATTTATATATATATATAACCCTAATCCTTTATTTAACCAGGTAGGCCAGTTGAGAACACCTTTATTTAACCAGGTAGGCCAGTTGAGAACACCTTTATTTAACCAGGTAGGCCAGTTGAGAACAAGTTCTCATTTACAACTGTGACCTGCCAAGATAAAGCAAAGCAGTGTGACACAAACAACACAGTTACACATGGAGTAAACAAACATACAGTCAATAACACAGTAGAAAAGCTTCTCCTGTGCTTTTATTTTGAAGATTAAAACAAACAATGGTTACAGTATGTCTCCTTGGCAGAAAACTATACAATCATGTCAGACTAGCGCATGTTAAACTACAATTACCATGGAAAGATCTCAGGTTTATTTGACTCAATAGTAGAAGGTTACATGAATGATGCATCGAACTTAATCATGATCTGCCTAAGAACAGGTCTGTATTGAGGAATGTAATCATGATCTGCCTAAGAACAGGTCTGTATTGAGGAATGTAATAATGATCTGCCTAAGAACAGGTCTGTATTGAGGAATGTAATCATGATCTGCCTAAGAACAGGTCTGTATTGAG
>NW_025754268.1:0-9376 GCF_021184085.1 Oncorhynchus gorbuscha | reverse complement strand
GGGTGGGCAGTCTATGTCCAGATCCTGGCCGACTGGCAGTTCCGGCAGATCCCGGCTGACTGGCGGATCTGGAAGAGTCTGGTTGACTGGCGGATCTGGAAGAGTCTGGTTGACTGGCAGATCTGGAAGAGTCTGGTTGACTGGCGGATCTAGCTGCTCTGGCTGCTCCATGCAGACTGGCAGCTCTGGCTGCTCCATGCAGATTGGCAGCTCTGGCTGCTCCATGCAGACTGGAGACTGGCAGCTCTGGCTGCTCCATGTAGACTGGCAGCTCTGGCTGCTCCATGCAGATTGGCAGCACTGGCTGCTCCATGCAGACTGGCAGCTCTGGCTGCTCCATGCAGACTGACAGCTCTGGCTGCTCTATGCAGACTGACAGCTCTGGCTGCTCTATGCAGACTGACAGCTCTGGCTGCTCTATGCAGACTGACAGCTCTGGCTGCTCTATGCAGGCTGACAGCTCAGGCTGCTCCATGCAGGCTGACAGCTCAGGCTGCGCTGAACAGGCAGGAGGCTCCGGCAGCGCTGTAGAGGAGGAAGGTTCTGGCTGCGCTAAACAGGCGGGAGACTCCGGCAGCGCAGGAGAGGAGAAAGGCTCCGACAGCGCTGAACAGGCGGGAGACTCCGGCAGCGCTGGAGAGCGAGGCGCACTGTAGGCCTGATGCGTGGTGCTGGCACTGGTGAAGCTGGATAGAGAACACGCACAGGAAGCCTGGTGCGGGGAGCTGCCACGGGAGGACTGGTGTGTGGAGGTGGCTCTGGATAGATTGGACCGTGCAGGCGCACTGGAGCTCTTGAGCACCGAGCCTGCCCAACCTTACCTGGCTCGATGCCCACTCTAGCCCGGCCAATACGAAGAGCTGGTATGTACCGCACCGGGCTATGTACCCGCACTGGAGACACCGTGCGCTCCATAGCATAATACGGTGCCTGCCCGGTCTCTCTAGCCCCCCGTTAAGCACAGGGAGTTTGCACAGGTATCCTACCTGGCATAGCCATACTCCCTGTAAGCCACCCCCCAATACATTTTTGGGGCTGACTCTCAAGCTTCCATCCGCTTCATCGTGCTGCCTCTTCATACCAGCGCCTCTCCGCTTTCGCTGCCTCCAGTTCTTCTTTGGGGCGGCGATATTCACCAGGCTGTGCCCAGGGTCCTTTTCCGTCTAATATCTCCTCCCAACTCCAGAAGTCCTTTGATCGCTGCTCCTCACGATTAATGGGGAGTTGGCTCAGGTCTGAACCCTGACTCTGCCACACTCTCCCTGAGCCTCCCCCCCAATACATTTTTGGGGCTGACTTTCGGGTTTCTTTCTGCGCCGCCGTGTTTTTCTCTTCGACTCCATTCTCCTATAGCCCTCTTCGCACTGCTCCAGCGAATCCCAGGCGGGCTCCGGCACTCTCTCTGGGTCGACCGCCCACCTGTCTATTTCCTCCCAAGTCGTATACTCTATACTCCTGCTGTCCATAACGTCCTCCCATGTCCATTCCTCCTTTCGCTGCTCCTGCTGTCGCTGTTGCCTGTTACCACGCCGCTCGGTCCGGGTGTGGTGGGTGATTCTGTAATGGCGTTCGTCTGTTGAAGGAGAAGCGGACCAAAATGCAGCGTGGTGGTTACTCATGTTCTTTAACCTGTTACTCCTACCCCCTACTTTTTCGAACATTCTGTTAAAAATCGCGCAACATTTCAGCGCCCTGCTGCTCATGCCAGAAATATAGTATATGCATATGATTAGTATGTGTGGATAGAAAACACTCAGACGTTTATAAAACTGGTTAAATCACGGCTGTGACTATAACAGAACGTGCGTTTCATCGAAAAGCACAGGAAAATCTGATCACTGAAAATGGAAATATATATCCATCCACCACTTCAACCCATTGATAAAGGCGAACCACAATAAATGGGGCTGAGGTTGCAATACCTACAGCTTCCACACGATGTCAACAGTCTTGTCATTTGCCTAGACTTTGTTTCTTGGTCAAATGAAGAAGAGACGAGCCATTTGTTAAAGTCTTCGACCGGATATTTTGGTTGAGATTTACCCGGACATTATTTCCAGACGGACAGCTAAAGAATATACTTCACCTCGTGATCAATTTGTTCGCTTATTAACGTTTACTAATACCTAAAGTTGCACTACAAAAGTATTTCGAAGTGTTTTGTGAAAGTTTATCGTCAACTTTTTTAATTTAAAAAAATGACGTTACGTTATAAGACGCTATTTTTTTCCGTTTATCACACAGTCTTCATAGATCGATATCTAGGCTATATATGGACAGATTTAATTGAAAAAAAGACCCAATAGTGATTATGGGACATCTAGGAGTGCCAACAAAGAAGATGGTCAAAGGTTTGTGTAGCGACGACTATGCTAATTATTTTGTTTACGTCCCCTGCGGGTCTTTTGGGGTGTTACATGCTATCAGATAATAGCTTATCATGCTTTCGCCGAAAAGCATTTTAAAAATCTGACTTGTTGCCTGGATTCACAACGAGTGTAGCTTTAATTCAATACCCTGCATGTGTATTTTAATGAACGTTTGAGTTTTAACTAGTACTATTAGCATTTAGCGTAGCGCATTTGCATTTCCAGATGTCTAGATGGGACGCCTGCGTGTCAGGTAGGAGCAAGAGGTTAATGAAGAATAGACGATACATGAAATAACTTAATATTCAAAAAACAACAAACGAAACGTGAAAACCTATTACAGCCTATCTGGTGAACACTAACACAGAGACAGGAACAATCACCCACGAAAACACTCACAGAATATGGCTGCCTAAATATGGTTCCCAATCAGAGACAACGATAAATCACCTGACTCTGATTGAGAACCGCCTCAGGCAGCCATAGACTAATTAGTCACCCCACAAAACCCCAAGACAAAAAACACACCACAGTAACTCATGTCACACCCTGGCCTGACCAAATAAAGAAAGAAAACACAAAATACTAAGACCAAGGCGTGACATCTGATTGTTGATCTCGGCCTGTATGTTGACTCAAAGTGATCTTGCTCTCGCTGTACAAGGAGGCAGCTTCAATTTCCTCATTCAAAAAATAACTAATGCTTGATTGCTTAAAGTGTACCTTTTTCATTAGTAGGTATTTTTTTTTAATGCACTGTGATCTGTGTTTCTACTTTTTGATGTATTGATGCTGTTTTTAGTTGTTTTTTCCCCCTACATTATGTTAATTGAGCTTGGGAAATGCACTCTACAAATGAAATGTTGTTATTATTATCAGTATAATAACCCAGGTTTAATAATGGTGTAGTTGCTTTTAAAGACTGTGCCCTTTAGCTGGGCACTATGCTCCGAAGTGGCCAATACAATAGTTGAATTAAAAACAAATGATTTAGTGCAACTTGTTTCTAACCAGCAACATGTATCACTTCTGAACCTCTACATGCTCTCTGAGGAGGATAGCTGACTCAACTTGTCTAATTGTTTAAATCAGCTCCTTCTTGGCTATTAAGAAATGTTGTTATACCTGCTTGGCAAAGAGAGCATGTTTGTTTGTTTAGGGCGTGGAGGTTTTAGTTTGAACGGCTTGTATTGCACAACCTATTCACAGAGACAGTGCAGGGAAAGAATATCATTGTTGTAATATGAAATTTCACATTCAACAAAACCTGAGATGACATAGTCTCGGATATCCTAAACCAGGGGTGTCAAAGTCAAATGGACGGAGGGCCAAATAAAAAATTTAGCTACAAGCCGAGGGCCGGACTGTTCGAATGTTCATTGAAATTTTTTTAAATGACGCATATAGTCTAGTGAACCTAATTGAACCTACTGAAAACCTAACAAATATATTCCAATATGATCAGATAAATAAAGCAATATTTTCTTATGGCTCTGTCAGTAATCTTTAATTTTCAACAGACACAAAAGACAAATTTCCTTTATATAAAAATCCCCATAACATGAACATTAAATGAAAGAAACCGGTATTCAAGGCACCATCAGTAGCCTATATTTTCTATTTTAGCAAAAGTGGGCTAAATTTACTTCAAAGAAAAAAACAATAATAGCAATTTTCTATCATCCACTCAACTGAAATATTTTTAAAATATAATTGGATTGAAATACAATAAAATAAAGTGCAAAAATCTATTAATCAAAAACAACACTTTGTTTAAGGAGAAGTAACATGCAGTGAAAACAAATATTAAACTTTAACTTTTAAACTTGAACTGAGTAAAAACTCTAAATATGTGATTGCACAGTAATGTTCACTTGTTTGAGGTTGAGGGTGATACTTGGTGGTGTCCCATCTTTTCCACAAGTTCATCAATGTTCGGGGTAAGGCTCTGAGCTGAGGAAATCCTCAGAATTGAGTGGAGGTGTTCAGCAGTAAGTCGACTTCTGTGTGATGTTTTGTTCAAGTTCATCAAAGAAAACAGTTGTTCACACAGGTATGTGCTGCCAAACATAGACAACGTTTGAGCAGCCTGGATGCGCAGCTGGGGCATTGTGTCGGGGAGGAAACGGGCGAACTCCGCAGCACCCACTGCCGCATATTTTGCCCTCAGTGCATCATTGCATTGGAGGTCAATCAACTCCATTTGGAGGTTTGGTGGTGAGCTTTCCACGTCAACAGCAAATGGGTTACCGAGCAGTTCCAACCTGCTTTTTTGTGCTTCAAAGTCAGCAAATCGGCGTCGAAAGTCAGCGGCAAGCATACCTATTTTATCAGCCAACTGTGCGCTCGGAACGCACTGGTAGAGAGCTTCTCTTTCATGGTCTGGCAGCTGGGAAAGTGGCTCAAATTTTCTTTCCGCATCTGCGTCTCCCACAGAGTCAGTTTGGTTTTAAATGCCTTCACTGTACTGTACATATCAGAGATGACACGATCCCGACCCTGCAGCTGCAAGTTCATTGCATTCAGATGACTCGTAATGTCACACAGAAAAGCCATTTCACACAGAAACATTTCGTCTCGGAGTTGTGTTGTGTCTTTCCCTTTGCTGTCCAAGAACAGACAAATCTCCTCACGAAGCTCGAAACATCTTTGAAGCACCTTTCCCTGGCTTAGCCATCGCACCTCTGTGTGATAAGGCAAATCACCATGCTCCGTTTCTAACTCCGTCAGAAATGCCTTGAACTGGCGGTGATTCAAACCTTTGGCTCTGATAAAGTTAACTGTGCGCGTGATGATGCTCATTACATGCTCCATTTTCAAGGCTTTACCGCACAAAGCTTCCTGGTGTATGATACAATGATAAGCTGTCAGCTCACCTGTCGCGTTTTCCTCTTGCATCTTTTCCCGTATCTTCCTACCAGTCCGCTCCTGTGTCCACACATCGCAGGTGCTCCGTCGGTTGTCAAACCCACGAGTTTTTCCCAAGGCAGCTCCATCTCATTTACACATCTTGACACCTCTTCATACAAATCATGCCCCGTAGTTGTGCCATGCATAGGACGTAAAGCCAAAAACTCCTCTGTCACGCTTAGGCTGGAGTCCACTCCGCGGATGAAAATTGACAACTGGGCAATGTCAGAAATGTCGGTGCTCTCATCCACAGCCAAGGAATATGCAATGAAATCTTTTCCCTTTTTCACAAGCTGCTCTTTTAGATTGATGGACAACTGGTCTACTCTCTCGGCAATGGTGTTTCTGCTCAGACTCACATTTAAAAAGAGTTGCCTTTTTTCTGGGCAAACTTCGTCACAAACTTTAATCATGCAGTTTTTGATGAAATCCCCCTCCGTAAATGGCCGGGCTGATTTAGCGATCTCTTCTGCCAAAATAAAACTGGCCTTGACAGCAGCCTGGCCTTGTGATTTGGCTTTTTTGAACAGAGCCTGTCGAGATTTGAGGCCTCGTTTTAATTCCTCTGCCTTTTGTAGCCTTTGTTCCATGTCCATATTCTTGTTTTTGTCCGCGTGTTTCGTTTCATAATGTCGTCTCAGATTATACTCTTTCAGTACCGCCACACTTTCTCCACACAGAAGACACACAGGTTTTCCAGCTACCTCCGTGAACAAATACTCCGACTCCCACCTTGTTTGAAACCCCGGTTCTCAGTGTCCACCTTCCGTTTTGCCATTTTTGATGGGTATCTGAAAGTTAATTTTACTGTGATGCTGACAACTGCTGTGCCAATAAATATTGAAATGAAGCAGCCTACTGCTCGGTGCGTCACCGTTGCATTGTGGGAAATGTAGTATTGGTGCGTGTAAAAGATCTGCGGGCTGCCGGCTTGCTGCGGTCTGCGGGCCGGTTCTAATAATAAATCAAGATCATCCCAGGGGCCGTAAAAAACCTTCTCGCGGGCCGGATGTGGCCCGCGGGCCTTGACTCTGACATATGTGTCCTAAACCATGGAGCATCTTAAGCTATTGCCCGACTACCCTTCTACATCACTCTGGCCAACTGATGTTTCTTCTCCTCTATGAATCTGGATTTGCCTCCCTCCTCAATTATTTCTAGAACCCAAACACATTCTGACCGTTCCGATTCGTCCCAGAAACCGATGGGTCTGCATGATGACGATATCAACTTTGATACTCTGATTGGTTGGATTTGTTAGAAAACCAATCGCTGATGAGTTTTTGTACAATGCCGCTCATTTTGAAGTCACAGAAACCACTTTTGGTATAGCAGTTTCAGACTGAATGTAGAATGTATGTAGCAATCGATAGAGCAGCAGAAATACATTCAGGGGGAATCATCAGGCAACGTAAGCTAGGTAACGGCAGAAGGTCTGGGGAGAATGTCGGCTTCTCTCTGACGTTTCGAAAGGGGAAATGTGTTTAGGGGAAGATCATCTTCAGATAGACAACTCTTTTATCTATTTTGGGAAGGCAGGGTTTAAAATACAGGCAGGAATACTGACCATGTTTAGAAGCAGATCGTGATGTTACACGTGACGTGCTTCCCATTTCCAACTCATCCTTTCTGTCCCATGTGACCCTGGAACATCTACAAACGTGTTAAACTGATTATTGGTACGCTGCCGAAGCAACCAGTCTGTCTAGTGAGAGATGACAGTCTCAAGCCCAAGCCAAAGTCGTCCTGTATGTGACAATCGGTTTTGGTGTTGATCATTAAATCATTCTGCATCTTCATTATGATTTGTATGCATAATTGATATCTATTTCTGAACGTTATAATGGAACCATTGTTAAGACATGGAACTTCTTTCATGTCATGTGTTTCATAATAAATTGTGTAATATATGTTGGAGCAAACCCTTCAAATATAAGGAGAAATATATCATATGCTTAGCTTCTACAATATTTGAACTATAAATGAATAATATTTTATCATAAAAACTAACACTTGTGTGATATCTAATTTCTTTCCTTGACATATTTGTGTCAGTGAATGAGGACCTCACCTGAACAGCCATGCACATCAATCCAGAATTACTTCAGGCATTTTATACATCTTAAATATACTGAACAAAAATATCAATGCAACATCTATAGCGTTGGTTCCTTGTTTAATGAGCTGAAATATGAGGCCAAGAATGTTCCATAAGCACAAAAAGCTTCTCTCAAATTTTGTGCAAAAATTTGTCGACGTCAAAATCGAATTTTTCAAATCTAATTTTAGTCACATGCTCTGAATACAGTGAAATGCTAACTTAAGAGCTCCTAACCAACAATACAGTTAAAAATAAAAGTAAAATAAGTAATTAAAGAGTGGCAGTAAAATAACAATAGCGAGACTATACACAGGGGGGTACCTGTACAGAGTAAATGTGTGGGGGCACCGGTTGGTTGAGGTAATATGTGTATAGAGGTAGAGTCATTAAAGTGACTATGCATAGATGATAACAACAGAGTGTTGCAGCGGTGTAAAAAGGGGGGCAGTGCAAATAGTCTGGGTAGCCATTCGATTAGATGTTCAGGAGTCTTATGGCTTGGGGGTAGAAACTGTTTAGAAGCCTCTTGGACCTAGACTTTGCACTGAGGTACAGCTTGCCGTGAAGTAGCAGAGTTTTAGGGCCAATTCTTAGGCCTTCCTCTGACACCAGGTGTAGAGGTCATGGATGGCAGGAAGCTTGGCCCCAGTGACGTACTGGGCCGTACACACTACCCTCTGTAGTGCCTTGCGGTCGGAGGCCAAAGCAGTTGCCTTACCAGGCAGTGATGCAACCACTCAGTATGCTCTCGATGTTGCAGCTGTAGAAACTTTGAGGATCTGAGGACCCATGCCAAATCTTTTCAGTCTCCTAAGGGGAATAGGTTTTTTACGTGCACTCTTCACAACTGTCTTGGTGTGCTTGGACTTGTTAGTTTGTTGGTGATGTGAACACCAAGGAACTTGAAGCTCTCAACCTGCTCCACTACAGCCCCGTCAATGAGAATAGGGGCGTGCTCGGTCCTCTTTTTCCGGTAGTCCACAATCATCTCCTTTGTCTTGATCACGTTGAGGGAGAGGTTGTTGTCCTGGCACCACAATGCTAGGTCTCTGACCTCCTCCCTATAGGCTGTCTCGTCATTGTCAGTGATCAGGCCTACCACTGTTGTGTCATCGGCAAACTTAATGATGGTGTTGGAGTCGTGCCTGGCCATGCAGTCATGAGTACAGGAGGGGTCTGAGCACGCACCTCTGAGGGGCCCCTGTGTTGAGGATCAGCGTGGAGGATGTGTTGGTTCCTACTCTTACCACCAAGGGGCAGCCTGTCAGGAAATCCAGGATCCTATGTGAGAATGCTGTTCCGTGACTACAGCTCAGCATTCAACACCATAGTGCCCTCCAAGCTCATCACTAAGCTCAGGTCCCTGGGACTGAATACCTTCCTCTGCAACTGGATCCTGGATTTCCTGGCGGTCCGATGCCAGGTGGTATGGTTAGGCAACAACACATCTGCCACACTGACCCTCAACATGGGGGCCCCTCAGGGGTGCTAGCTTTGTCTCCTCCTGTACTCCCTGTTCTCCCACGACTGCGTGGCCACGGATGATTCCAACACCATGAAGTTTGCTGACGATGCGACAGTGGTAGGCCTGATCATCGATGATGATTAAACCTCCTATAAAGAGGTCAGTGACCTGGCAGTATGGTGCCAGGAAAACAATCTTTCCCTGAACGTCAGCAAGACAAAGGTGCTGATAGTGGATTACAGGAAGGGGCTGTAGTGGAGCAGGTCGGAAGCTGATGCTTCTGCTTATTCTCTATCCTATTTGTATTGTGTTTGGTAAATAAAGATTGTGGTAATATTTCAAAACAGTACAGAAATCTGTAGGTGGCTTAACTTACCCCTTAGCCAGGGTAAGTTGTGCCAAGAGACCACTGTCTGTGGGTGAGCCATGTTTTCAAAACTGTAATGTTTACATACATTCTGATTATTTCCAGGGATACACAACATTCAGAAATGTAGATATCTTTGTTAGAAAGAATACAATATTTCCTTT
>NW_025754267.1:0-9378 GCF_021184085.1 Oncorhynchus gorbuscha | reverse complement strand
GTCTCACAGACAACAACCCTGGTTTATAACAGCTTAGCCTCATAGACGAATAACCCTGGTTTATAGCCAGCTTAGTCTCATAGACAACAACCCTGGTTTATAACAGCTTAGTCTCATAGACAACAACCCTGGTTTATAACAGCTTAGCCTCATAGACAACAACCCTGGTTTATAACAGCTTAGTCTCATAGACAACAACCCTGGTTTATAACAGCTTAGTCTCATAGACAACAACCCTGGTTTATAACAGCTTAGTCTCATAGACAACAACCCTGGTTTATAACAGCTTAGTCTCATAGACAACAACCCTGGTTTATAACAGCTTAGTCTCATAGACAACAACCCTGGTTTATAACAGCTTAGTCTCATAGACAACAACCCTGGTTTATAACAGCTTAGTCTCATAGACAACAACCCTGGTTTATAACAGCTTAGTCTCACAGACAACAACCCTGGTTTTTAACAGCTTAGTCTCACAGACAACAACCCTGGTTTATAACAGCTTAGTCTCATAGACAACAACCCTGGTTTATAACAGCTTAGTCTCACAGACAACAACCCTGGTTTATAACAGCTTAGTCTCATAGACAACAACCCTGGTTTATAACAGCTTAGCCTCACAGACAACAACCCTGGTTTATAACAGCTTAGCCTCACAGACAACAACCCTGGTTTATAACAGCTTAGTCTCATAGACAACAACCCTGGTTTATAACAGTTTAGTCTCATAGACAACAACCCTGGTTTATAACAGCTTAGTCTCATAGACAACCGCCCTGGTTTATAACAGCTTAGTCTCACAGACAACAACCTTGGTTTATAACAGCTTAGTCTCACAGACAACAACTCTGGTTTATAACAGCTTAGTCTCATAGACAACAACCCTGGTTTATAACAGCTTAGTCTCATAGACAACAACCCTGGTTTATAACAGCTTAGTCTCACAGACAACAACCCTGGTTTTTAACAGCTTAGTCTCACAGACAACAACCCTGGTTTATAACAGCTTAGTCTCATAGACAACAACCCTGGTTTATAACAGCTTAGTCTCACAGACAACAACCCTGGTTTATAACAGCTTAGTCTCATAGACAACAACCCTGGTTTATAACAGCTTAGTCTCATAGACAACAACCCTGGTTTATAACAGTTTAGTCTCATAGACAACCGCCCTGGTTTATAACAGCTTAGTCTCACAGACAACAACCCTGGTTTATAACAGCTTAGTCTCACAGACAACAACCCTGGTTTATAACAGCTTAGCCTCATAGACAACAACCCTGGTTTATAACAGCTTAGTCTCATAGACAACAACCCTGGTTTATAACAGCTTAGCCTCATAGACAACAACCCTGGTTTATACCAGCTTAGCCTCATAGACAACAACCCTGGTTTATAACAGCTTAGTCTCATAGACAACAACCCTGGTTTATAACAGCTTAGTCTCATAGACAACAACCCTGGTTTATAACAGTTTAGTCTCATAGACAACAACCCTGGTTTATAACAGTTTAGTCTCATAGACAACAACCCTGGTTTATAACAGCTTAGTCTCATAGACAACAACCCTGGTTTATAACAGTTTAGTCTCATAGACAACAACCCTGGTTTATACCAGCTTAGTCTCACAGACAACAACCCTGGTTTATAACAGTTTAGTCTCACAGACAACAACCCTGGTTTATAACAGTTTAGTCTCATAGACAACAACCCTGGTTTATAACAGCTTAGCCTCACAGACAACAACCCTGGTTTATAACAGCTTAGCCTCACAGACAACAACCCTGGTTTATAACAGCTTAGCCTCACAGACAACAACCCTGGTTTATAACAGCTTAGTCTCATAGACAACAACCCTGGTTTATAACAGCTTAGTCTCATAGACAACAACCCTGGTTTATAACAGCTTAGCCTCACAGACAACAACCCTGGTTTATAACAGCTTAGCCTCATAGACAACAACCCTGGTTTATAACAGCTTAGTCTCATAGACAACAACCCTGGTTTATAACAGCTTAGTCTCATAGACAACAACCCTGGTTTATAACAGTTTAGTCTCATAGACAACAACCTATTTATAACAGCTTAGTCTCATAGACAACAACCCTGGTTTATAACAGCTTAGTCTCACAGACAACAACTCTAGTTTATAACAGTTTAGTCTCATAGACAACAACCCTGGTTTATAACAGCTTAGTCTCTCATAGACAACAACCCTGGTTTATAACAGCTTAGTCTCATAGACAACAACCTGGTTTATAACAGCTTAGTCTCATAGACAACAACCCTGGTTTATAACAGCTTAGTCTCATAGACAACAACCCTGGTTTATAACAGCTTAGTCTCATAGACAACAACCCTGGTTTATAACAGCTTAGTCTCACAGACAACAACCCTGGTTTTTAACAGCTTAGTCTCACAGACAACAACTCTGGTTTATAACAGTTTAGTCTCATAGACAACAACCCTGGTTTATAACAGCTTAGTCTCATAGACAACAACCCTGGTTTATAACAGCTTAGTCTCATAGACAACAACCCTGGTTTATAACAGCTTAGTCTCATAGACAACAACCCTGGTTTATAACAGCTTAGTCTCATAGACAACAACCCTGGTTTATAACAGCTTAGTCTAGACAACAACCCTGGTTTATAACAGACAGACAAACCCTGGTTTATAACAGCTTAGTCTCACAGACAACAACCCTGGTTTATAACAGCTTAGTCTCATAGACAACAACCCTGGTTTATAACAGCTTAGTCTCATAGACAACAACCCTGGTTTATAACAGTTTAGTCTCATAGACAACAACCCTGGTTTATAACAGTTTAGTCTCATAGACAACAACCTGGTTTATAACAGTTTAGTCTCATAGACAACCGCCCTGGTTTATAACAGCTTAGTCTCACAGACAACAACCCTGGTTTATAACAGTTTAGTCTCACAGACAATAACCCTGGTTTATAACAGCTTAGTCTCATAGACAACAACCCTGGTTTATAACAGCTTAGTCTCATAGACAACAACCCTGTTTATAACAGCTTTCATAGACAACAACCCTGGTTTAACAGCTTAGTCTCATAGACAACAACCCTGGTTTATAACAGCTTAGTCTCATAGACAACAACCCTGGTTTATAACAGCTTAGTCTCATAGACAACAACCCTGGTTTATAACAGTTTAGTCTCATAGACAACAACCCTGGTTTATAACAGTTTAGTCTCATAGACAACAACCCTGGTTTATCAGTCTCATAGACAACAACCCTGGTTTATAACAGTTTAGTCTCATAGACAACAACCCTGGTTTATACCAGCTTAGTCTCATAGACAACAACCCTGGTTTATAACAGTTTAGTCTCACAGACAACAACCCTGGTTTATAACAGCTTAGTCTCTAGACAACAACCCTGGTTTTAACAGCTTAGCCTCACAGACAACAACCCTGGTTTATAACAGCTTAGCCTCACAGACAACAACCCTGGTTTATAACAGCTTAGCCTCACAGACAACAACCCTGGTTTATAACAGCTTAGTCTCATAGACAACAACCTGGTTTATAACAGCTTAGTCTCATAGACAACAACCCTGGTTTATAACAGCTTAGTCTCATAGACAACAACCCTGGTTTATAACAGTTTAGTCTCATAGACACAACCCTGGTTTATAACAGCTTAGTCTTCATAGACAACAACCCTGGATAACAGCTAGTCTACAGACAACAACTCTGGTTTATTTGTGTTATTCATAGACAACAACCCTGGTTTATCTGATTAGGTCATAGACAACAACCCTGGTTTATAACAGATCTCATAGACAACAACCCTGGTTTATAACATGTCTCATAGACAACAACCCTGGTTTATAACAGCTTAGTCTCATAGACAACAACCCTGGTTTATAACAGCTTAGCCTCACAGACAACAACCCTGGTTTATAACAGCTTAGTCTCACAGATAAGAGTATTATGGTTGATTTGTGTTATTATTCAGATTCATCTGATTGGTTAGATTTGATTTGAAAAGTATAATAAATGATTAGGACAGGTTTTTTGGGGGGGGGAGTTGGTCTGCATGTTGTTAACCTGTCTCTGTATCTCTCTGTCTATCTGTCTCTATCTCTATCTCTCTCTCTCTCTATATATCTCTCTATATCTCTCTCTCTATCTCTCTGTCTATCTGTCTCTATCTCTCTGTCTATCTGTCTCTATCTCTATATCTCTATATCTCTCTCTATCTCTATATCTCTCTATATCTCTCTCTCTATCTCTATATCTCTCTCTCTATCTCTATATCTCTCTCTCTCTCTATCTCTATATCTCTCTCTCTGTCTCTATATCTCTCTCTCTTTATATATATATATGTATCTTTCTACAGTATGTTGTCTTCATGACCTGTGAATTCATAGCCATCGTAATCATCGCCGTGCCGATGGTTCGTGCCCAACCGAAGGTATCCACTTCCTCTCCTAAACGTGGCTTTGACTTTTTAACAATTCAAAACGGTTGTTATGTTAATGAACCGTGTGTGATGTCATAATAACGTGTTCTTTATTCATTTAAGATGGAGGAGATTCTGGACAGAAGGTTTCAATCTGTGACTCCTCTTCACGATACTGAACCGCAAGTCCAGAGGGAGCTGAACAAACTCCAGGCATCAGTAATCAATCAATCAATCAATCAATCAATCAATCAATCAATCAATCTGGCTTCAGATCTGTATTATCTTCAGCCAACTTATCTAAATATTGTTAACATTGCCAGATCTGGATCAACTTTAACACCATCATTAATACCATAAATCAATTTATTGACAATGGTAGACAGAATAGTTGGCAAAAACATACAGAGGTGGACCAGACTAATTGTTTGCTGTTGTACAATATTGTTGTTTGTTGTTGTACAATATTGTCGTTTGTTGTTGTACAATATTGTCATTTGTTGTTGTACAATCAAACAAATATTGATATTTGTTGTTGTACAATATTGTTGTTTGTTGCACAATTAAACAAATATTGATATTTGAAGATTAGTGTTCTTTTTTGGTTTCTGTGGTTTGTCCATTAGGATCAATGCTGTGGACTGCGTGGCCACTCAGACTGGGGTTGTCACATTCCACTCTCCTGCTACTGTCCTCCACTCCCTCCAGACAACTCATTGGACAGTCTATGTGAGACTGTAAATCTAGGCCTACAGAACACTATGGTGAGCTTACCTACAGTACCTTCCTGTTAGGAGATGGACAAGTAGAGATAAGACTGTCTTAACAGTGAAGACATGTTAGATGCACAGAGATGACTAATAGCAGCAGCCAACGGATTGAGATAAACAAAATATGAAATGGAGAAACAAGACAGCCTTGGGACCAGCCTTTCGTCATTTAAATGATAAACAGCTGAGGGATGGGTCTGGAGAAATGTAACCCCTCTCCAACTCATAGACAGAGCTATGGATGCAAGGACTGACCATCCATGATATCAACATTATAGGCTGTACAGTGTTTGTCTACAAACATTGGAGTAAAACAAGCTTGTGTTTGGGGTTCTGATGCAGTACGACAGTTGAACTAAGCTCATGAGAAGTTATATTCTTGATAATTTATTTTAATTTTACCTTTGTTTAGCTAGGCAAGTCAGTTAAAAAAACAAAATTCTTATTTACAATGATGGCCTAGGAACAGTGGGTTAACTGTCTTGTTCAAGGGCAAAATGACAGATTTATACCTTGTCAGCTCAGGGATTCAATCTAGCAACCTTTCAGTTTCTGGCCAAACGCTCTAACCACTAGGCTACCTGCCTCTAACCACTAGGCTACCTGCCTCTAACCACTAGGCTACCTTCCTCTAACCACTAGGCTACCTGCCTCTAACCACTAGGCTACCTGCCTCTAACCACTAGGCTACCTGCCTCTAACCTCTAGGCTACCTGCCTCTAACCACTAGGCTACCTACCTCTAACCACTAGGCTACCTGCCTCTAACCACTAGGCTACCTGCCTCTAACCACTAGGCTACCTGCCTCTAACCACTCGGCTACCTGCCTCTAACCACTCGGCTACCTGCCTCTAACCACTAGGCTACCCTGCCTCTAACCACTAGGCTACCTGCCTCTAACCACTAGGCTACCTGCCTCTAACCACTAGGCTACCTGCCTCTAACCACTAGGCTACCCTGCCTCTAACCACTAGAATACCTGCCTCTAACCACTAGGCTACCTGCCTCTAACCACTCGGCTACCTGCCTCTAACCACTCGGCTACCTGCCTCTAACCACTAGGCTACCCTGCCTCTAACCACTAGGCTACCCTGCCTCTAACCACTAGGCTACCTGCCTCTAACCTCTAGGCTACCTGCCTCTAACCTCTAGGCTACCTGCCTCTAACCACTAGGCTACCTACCTCTAACCACTCGGCTACCTGCCTCTAACCACTAGGCTACCCTGCCTCTAACCACTCAGGCTACCTGCCTCCTAACCACTAGGCTACCTGCCTCTAACCACTAGGCTACCTCTAACCACTCGGCTACCTGCCTCTAACCACTCGGCTACCTGCCTCTAACCACTAGGCTACCCTGGCTCTAACCACTAGGCTACCTGCCTCTAACCCTCTAGGCTACCTGCCTCCTAACCTCTAGGCTACCTGCCTCCTAACCACAGGGCTACCTACTCTAACCACTCGGCTACCTGCCTCTAACCACTAGGCTACCCTACTCTAACCACTATGCTACCTGCCTCTAACCACTAGGCTACCTGCCTCTAACCACTAGGCTACCTGCCTCCCTAACCACTCCGGCTACCTGACTCTAACCACTCGGCTACCTGCCTCTAACCACTAGGCTACCCTGCCTCTAACCACTAGGCTACCTGCCTCTAACCACTAGGCCTACCTGCCTCTAACCACTAGGCTACCCTGCTTCTAACCACTAGGCTACCTGCCTCTAACCACTAGGCTACCTGCCTCTAACCACTCGGCTACCTGCCTCTAACCACTCGGCTACCTGCTCTCTAACCACTAGGCTATCTCTGCCTCTAACCACTAGGCTACCCTGCCTCTAACCACTAGGCTACCTGCCTCTAACCACTCAGGGCTACCTGCCTCTAACCACTCGGCTACCTGCCTCTAACCACTAGGCTACCCTGCCTCTAACCACTAGGCTACCTGCCTCCCTAACCACTAGGCTACCCCTGCCTCTAACCACTAGGCTACCTGCCTCTAACCACTAGGCTACCTGCCTCTAACCACTAGGCTACCAGCCTCTAACCACTAGGCTACCTGCCTCTAACCACTAGACGCTACCTGCCTCCTAGCCACTAGGCTACCCTGCACTCTAACCACTAAGGCTACCTGCCTCTAACCACTAGGCTACCTGCCTCTAACCACTAGGCTACCTGCCTCTAACCACTAAGGCTGCCTGCCTCTAACCACTAGGCTACCCTGCCTCTAACCACTAGGCTACCTGCCTCTAACCACTAGGCTACCCTGCCTCTAACCACTAGGCTACCTGCCTCTAACCACTAGGCTACCCTGCCTCTAACCACTAGGCTACCTGCCTCTAACCACTAGGCTACCTGCCTCTAACCACTAGGCTACCTGCCTCTAGCCACTAGGCTAGCTGCCTCCTAACCACTAGGCTTCCCTGCCTCCCTAACCCACTAGGCTACCTGCCTCTAACCACTAGGCTACCCTGCCTCTAGCCACGAGGCTACCTGCCTCTAGCCACTAGGCTACCACTGCCTCTAACCACTAGGCTACCTGCCTCTAACCACTAGGCTACCTGCCTCTAACCACTAGGCTACCTGCCTCTAACCACTCGGCTACCTGCCTCTAACCACTAGGCTACCCTGCCTCTAACCACTAGGCTACCTGCCTCTAACCACTAGGCTACCTGCCTCTAACCACTAGGCTACCCTGCCTCTAACCACTAGGCTACCTGCCTCTAACCACTAGGCTACCTGCCTCTAACCACTCGGCTACCCGCCTCTAACCACTAGCCCACCCACCTCTAACCACTAGGCCACCTGCCTCTAACCACTAGCCCACCTGCCTCTAACCACTAGGCTACCTGCCTCTAACCACTAGGCTACCTGCCTCTAACCACTAGGCTACCTGCCTCTAACCACTAGGCTACCTGCCTCTAACCACTCGGCTACCTGCCTCTAACCACTCGGCTACCTGCCTCTAACCACTAGGCTACCCTGCCTCTAACCACTAGGCTACCCTGCCTCTAACCACTAGGCTACCTGCCTCTAACCACTAGGCTACCTGCCTCTAACCACTCGGCTACCTGCCTCTAACCACTAGGCTACCCTGCCTCTAACCACTAGGCTACCTGCCTCTAACCACTAGGCTACCCTGCCTCTAACCACTAGGCTAC
Source organism: Oncorhynchus gorbuscha (assembly GCF_021184085.1). Lineage (NCBI taxonomy): Eukaryota > Metazoa > Chordata > Actinopteri > Salmoniformes > Salmonidae > Oncorhynchus > Oncorhynchus gorbuscha. The sequence continues at coordinate 1,012 of NW_025754267.1, read as the reverse complement.
CTGCCTCTAACCACTAGGCTACCTGCCTCTAACCACTAGGCTACCAGCCTCTAACCACTAGGCTACCTGCCTCTAACCACTAGGCTACCTGCCTCTAACCACTAGGCTACCCTGCCTCTAACCACTAGGCTACCTGCCTCTAACCACTAGGCTACCTGCCTCTAACCACTAGGCTACCTGCCTCTAACCACTAGGCTACCCTGCCTCTAACCACTAGGCTACCTGCCTCTAACCACTAGGCTACCCTGCCTCTAACCACTAGGCTACCTGCCTCTAACCACTAGGCTACCTGCCTCTAACCACTAGGCTACCTGCCTCTAACCACTCGGCTACCTGCCTCTAACCACTAGGCTACCCTGCCTCTAACCACTAGGCTACCTGCCTCTAACCACTAGGCTACCTGCCTCTAACCACTAGGCTACCCTGCCTCTAACCACTAGGCTACCTGCCTCTAACCACTAGGCTACCTGCCTCTAACCACTCGGCTACCCGCCTCTAACCACTAGCCCACCCACCTCTAACCACTAGGCCACCTGCCTCTAACCACTAGCCCACCTGCCTCTAACCACTAGGCTACCTGCCTCTAACCACTAGGCTACCTGCCTCTAACCACTAGGCTACCTGCCTCTAACCTCTAGGCTACCTGCCTCTAACCACTAGGCTACCTGCCTCTAACCACTAGGCTACCTGCCTCTAACCACTAGGCTACCTGCCTCTAACCACTAGGCTACCCTGCCTCTAACCACTAGGCTACCTGCCTCTAACCACTAGGCTACCTGCCTCTAACCACTCGGCTACCTGCCTCTAACCACTCGGCTACCTGCCTCTAACCACTAGGCTACCCTGCCTCTAACCACTAGGCTACCCTGCCTCTAACCACTAGGCTACCTGCCTCTAACCACTCGGCTACCTGCCTCTAACCACTAGGCTACCTACCTCTAACCACTCGGCTACCTGCCTCTAACCACTAGGCTACCCTGCCTCTAACCACTAGGCTACCTGCCTCTAACCA
>NW_025754266.1:0-9379 GCF_021184085.1 Oncorhynchus gorbuscha | reverse complement strand
TCTCTCTTTACATCTCTTTACATCCATAATGTCTCTCTCTCTTTTTACATCCATAATGTCTCTCTCTCTCTCTTTACATCCATAATGTCTCTCTCTCTCTTTACATCTATAATGTCTCTCTCTCTCTCTATACATCCATAATGTCTCTCTCTCTCTTTAGATCCATAATGTCTCTCTCTCTCTTTACATCCATAATGTCTCTCTCTCTCTTTACATCCATAATGTCTCTCTCTCTCTTTACATCCATAATGTCTCTCTCTATCTTTACATCCATAATGTCTCTCTGTCTCTTTACATCCATAATGTCTCTCTCTCTCTTTACATCCATAATCTCTCTCTCTCTCTTTACATCCATAATGTCTCTCTCTCTCTCTTTACATCCATAATGTCTCTCTCTCTCTCTTTACATCCATAATGTCTCTCTCTCTCTTTACATCCATAATGTCTCTCTCTCTTTTACATCCATAATGTCTCTCTCTCTCTTACATCCATAATGTCTCTCTCTCTCTTTACACATCCATAATGTCTCTCTCTCTTTACATCCATAATGTCTCTCTCTCTCTTTACATCCATAATGTCTCTCTCTCTCTTTACATCCATAATGTCTCTCTCTCTCTTTACATCCATAATGTCTCTCTCTCTCTTTACTTTGTCTCTCTCTCTTTACATCCATAATGTCTCTCTCTCTTTACTACATCCATAATGTCTCTCTCTCTCTTTACTTTGTCTCTCTTCTTTACATCCATAATGTCTCTCTCTCTCTTTACATCCATAATGTCTCTCTCTCTCTTTACATCCATAATGTCTCTCTCTCTCTCTTTGCATCCATAATGTCTCTCTCTCTCTTTACATCCATAATGTCTCTCTCTCTCTTTACATCCATAATGTCTCTCTCTCTTTACATCCATAATGTCAATCTCTCTCTTTACATCCATAATGTCTCTCTCTCTCTTTACATCCATAATGTCTCTCTCTCTATCTCTCTTTACATCCATAATGTCTCTCTCTCTCTCTTTACATCCATAATGTCTCTCTCTCTCTTTACATCCATAATGTCTCTCTCTCTCTTTACATCCATAATGTCTCTCTCTCATCTCTCTTTAATCCATAATGTCTCTCTCTCTCTTTACATCCATAATGTCTCTCTCTCTTACATCCATAATGTCTCTCTCTCTTTACATCCATAATGTCTCTCTCTTTACATCCATAATGTCTCTCTCTCTATCTCTTTACATCCATAATGTCTCTCTCTCTTTTTACATCCATAATGTCTCTCTCTCTCTTTACATCCATAATGTCTCTCTCTCTCTTTACATCCATAATGTCTCTCTCTATCTTTACATCCATAATGTCTCTCTCTCTCTATTCATCCATAATGTCTCTCACTCTCTTTACATCCATAATGTCTCTCTCTCTCTTTACATCCATAATGTCTCTCTCTCTCTTTTACATCCATAATGTCTCTCTCTCTTTCTACATCCATAATGTCTCTCTCTCTTACATCCATAATTCTCACATCCATAATGTCTCTCTCTCTCTTTACATCCACATCCATAATGTCTCTCTCTCTTTACATCCATAATGTCTCTCTCTCTCTTACATCCATAATGTCTCTCTCTCTTTACATCCATAATGTCTCTCTCTCTTTACATATCTCTCTCTTTACATCCATAATGTCTCTCTCTCTCTTTACATCCATAATGTCTCTCTCTCTCTTTACATCCATAATGTCTCTCTCTTACATCCATAATGTCTCTCTCTCTTTACATCCTGTCTTCTCTCTTCTTTACATCCATAATGTCTCTAATGTCTCTCACTCTTTACATCTGTAATGTCTCTCTCTCTTTACATCCATAATGTCTCTCTCTCTCTCTCTTTACATCCATAATGTCTCTCTCTCTCTTTACATCCATAATGTCTCTCTCTCTTTACATCCATAATGTCTCTCTCTCTTTACATCCATAATGTCTCTCTCTCTTTACATCCATAATATCTCTCTCTCTCTTTACATCCATAATGTCTCTCTCTCTTTACATCCATAATGTCTCTCTCTCTCTTTACATCTGTAATGTCTCTCTCTCTTTACATCCATAATGTCTCTCTCTCTCTTTACATCCATAATGTCTCTCTCTCTCTCTTTACATCCATAATGTCTCTCTCTCTCTTTATTATTATTATTATTACATCCATAATGTCTCTCTCTCTCTCTTTACATCCATAATGTCTCTCTCTCTCTTTAAATCCATAATGTCTCTCTCTCTCTCTTTACATCCATAATGTCTCTCTCTCTCTCTTTACATCCATAATGTCTCTCTCTCTCTCTACATCCATAATGTCTCTCTCTCTCTTTACATCCATAATGTCTCTCTCTCTCTTACATCCATAATGTCTCTCTCTCTCTTTACATCCATAATGTCTCTCTCTCTTTACATCCATAATGTCTCTCTCTCTCTTTACATCCATAATGTCTCTCTCTCTCTTTACATCCATAATGTCTCTCTCTCTACATCCATAATGTCTCTCTCTCTTTTACATCCATAATGTCTCTCTCTCTCTTTACATCCATAATGTCTCTCTCTCTCTTTACATCCATAATGTCTCTCTCTCTCTTTACATCCATAATGTCTCTCTCTCTCTTTACATCCATAATGTCTCTCTCTCTCTTTTACATCCATAATGTCTCTCTCTCTCTCTATACATCCATAATGTCTCTCTCTATCTTTACATCCATAATGTCTCTCTCTCTCTTACATCCATAATGTCTCTCACTCTCTTTACATCCATAATGTCTCTCTCTCTCTTTACATCCATAATGTCTCTCTCTATCTTTACATCCATAATGTCTCTCTCTCTTTACATCCATAATGTCTCTCTCTCTCTTTACATCCATAATGTCTCTCTCTCTCTTTACATCCATAATGTCTCTCTCTTACATCCATAATGTCTGTCTCTCTCTCTCTTACATCCATAATGTCTCTCTCTCTTATACATCCATAATGTCTCTCCATAATGTCTCTCTCTATGTTTACATCCATAATGTCTCTCTCGCTATACATCCATAATGTCTCTCACTCTCTTTACATCCATAATGTCTCTCTCTCTCTATACATCCATAATGTCTCTCTCTCTATCTCTCTTTACATCCATAATGTCTCTCTCTCTTTACATCCATAATATCTCTCTCTCTCTTTACATCCATAATGTCTCTCTCTCTTTACATCCATAATGTCTCTCTCTCTCTTTACATCCATAATGTCTCTCTCTCTCTTACATCCATAATGTCTCTCTCTCTCTTTACATCCATAATGTCTCTCTCTCTCTTTACATCCATAATGTCTCTCTCTCTTTACATCCATAATGTCTCTCTCTCTCTTTACATCCATAATGTCTCTCTCTTTATCATCCATAATGTCTCTCTCTCTTTACATCCATAATCTCTCTCTCTTTACATCCATAATGTCTCTCTCTCTTTACATCCATAATGTCTCTCTCTCTCTGATGTAATAATCTTTCTTTACATCCATAATGTCTTTTACATCCATAATGTCTCTCTTTACATCCATAATGTCTCTCTCTCTCTTTACATCCATAATGTCCATGTCTCTCTCTTTCTTTACATCCATAATGTCTCTCTCTCTTTCTCCATTGCATCCATAATGTCTCTCTCTCTCTTTACATCCATAATGTCTCTCTCTCTCTTTACATCCATAATGTCTCATCTCTCTCTTTACATCCATAATGTCTCTCTCTCTCTCTATACATCCATAATGTCTCTCTCTATCTTTGCATCCATAATGTCTCTCTCTCTCTCTTCTTTACATCCATAATGTCTCTCTCCATCTCTTTTACATCCATAATCTCTCTTTACATCCATAATGTCTCTCTCTCATCCCATTTACATCCATAATGTCTCTCTCTCTCTTTCCATAATCCATAATGTTCTCTCTTACATCCATAATGTCTCTACTCTTTACATCCATGTGTCTCTCTCTCTCTTTACATCCATAATGTCTCTCTCTCTCTTTACATCCATAATGTCTCTCTCTCATCCATAGATCTCTCTTTACATCCATAATGTCTCTCTCTTCTTTACATCCATAATGTCTCTCTCTCTCTTTACATCCATAATGTCTCTCTCTCTCTCTTTACATCCATAATGTCTCTCTCTCTATTTACATCCATAATGTCTCTCTCTCTCTTTACATCCATAATGTCTCTCTCTCTTTTACATCCATAATGTCTCTCTCTCTCTTTACATCCATAATGTCTCTCTCTCTTTTACATCCATAATGTCTCTCTCTCTTACATCCATAATGTCTCTCTCTCTCTCTTTACTTTACATCCATAATGTCTCTCTCTTTACATCCATAATGTCTCTCTCTCTCTTTACATCCATAATGTCTCTCTCTCTTTACATCCATAATGTCTACTCCATCCAATAATGTCTCTATACATCCATAATGTCTCTCTCTTTTACATCCATAATGTCTCTCTCTCTCTTTACATCCATAATGTCTCTCTCTCTTTACATCCATAATGTCTCTCTCATCTTTACATCCAATGTCTCTCTCTCTCTCTTTACATCCATAATGTCTCTCTCTCTCTTTACATCCATAATGTCTCTCTCTCTCTTTACATCCATAATGTCTCTCTCTCTCTTTATCCTCCATGATGTCTCTCTCTCTCTCTTTACATCCATAATGTCTCTCTCTCTTTACATCCATAATGTCTCTCATCTCTCTCTTACATCCATAATGTCTCTCTCTCTCTTTACATCCATAATGTCTCTCTCTCTCTTTACATCCATAATGTCTCTCTCTCTTACATCCATAATGTCTCTCTCTATCTCTTTACATCCATAATGTCTCTCTCTCTTTACATCCATAATGTCTCTCTCTCTCTTTACATCCATAATGTCTCTCTCTCTCTTACATCCATAATGTCTCTCTCTCTCTCTTTACATCCATAATGTCTCTCTCTCTTTACATCCATAATATCTCTCTCTCTCTTTACATCCATAATGTCTCTCTCTCTCTTTACATCCATAATGTCTCTCTCTCTTTACATCCATAATGTCTCTCTCTCCCATAATGTCTCTCTCTCTCTTTACATCCATAATGTCTCTCTCTCTCTTTACATCCATAATGTCTCTCTCTCTCTTTACATCCATAATGTCTCTCTCTCTCTTTACATCCATAATGTCTCTCTCTCTCTTTTACATCCATAATGTCTCTCTCTCTTTACATCCATAATGTCTCTCTCTCTCTTTTACATCCATAATGTCTCTCTCTCTCTTTTACATCCATAATGTCTCTCTCTCTCTTTACATCCATAATGTCTCTCCATCTCTCTCTTTACATCCATAATGTCTCTCTCTCTCTTTACATCCATAATGTCTCTCTCTCTCTCTTACATCCATAATGTCTCTCTCTCTTTTTACATCCATAATGTCTCTCTCTCTCTCTTTACATCCATAATGTCTCTCTCTCTTTACATCCATAATGTCTCTCTCTCTTTACATCCATAATGTCTCTCTCTCTCTCTTTCTCTTTACATCCATAATGTCTCTCTCTCTCTTTACATCTGTCTCTCTCTACATCCATAATGTCTCTCTCTCTCTCTTTACATCCATAATGTCTCTCTCTCTTTACATCCATAATGTCTCTCTTTACATCCATAATGTCTCTCTCTCTCTATTTACATCCATAATGTCTCTTCTCTCTATACATCCATCCATGTCTCTCTCTCTCTCTCTTTTACATCCATAATGTCTCTCTCTCTTTATCTTTACATCCATCCATAATGTCTCTCTCTCTCTTTACATCCATAATGTCTCTCTCTCTTTACATCCATAATGTCTCTCTCTCTCTGATATTAATCTTTACATCCATAATGTCTCTCTCTCTCTTTACATCCATGATGTCTCTCTATCTCTTTACATCCATAATGTCTCTCTCTCTTTACTTTACATCCATAATGTCTCTCTCTCTCTCTTTACATCCATAATGTCTCTCTCTCTCTATACATCCATAATGTCTCTCACTCTCTTTACATCCATAATGTCTCTCTCTCTCTTTACATCCATAATGTCTCTCTCTCTCTTTACATCCATAATGTCTCTCTCTCTTTACATCTATAATGTCTCTCTCTCTCTATACATCCATAATGTCTCTCACTCTCTTTACATCCATAATGTCTCTCTCTCTCTTTACATCCATAATGTCTCTCTCTCTCTTTACATCCATAATGTCTCTCTTTACATCCATAATGTCTCTCTCTATCTTTACATCCATAATATCTCTCTCTCTTTACATCCATAATGTCTCTCTTTTTTACATCCATAATGTCTCTCTCTCTCTTTTACATCCATAATGTCTCTCTCTCTCTTTACATCCATAATGTCTCTCTCTCTCTTTACATCCATAATGTCTCTCTCTCTCTTTATGTCCATAATCCATAATGTCTCTCTCCTCTTCCATCTTTACATCCATAATGTCTCTCTCTCTTTACATCCATAATGTCTCTCTCTTTACATCCATAATGTCTCTCTCTCTTTTACATCCATAATGTCTCTCTCTCTTTACATCCATAATGTCTCTCTCTCTTTACATCTAATTACATCCATAATTTCATCCATAATATCTCTCTCTTTTACATCCATAATGTCTCTCTCTCTTTACATCCATAATGTCTCTCTCTCTCTTACATCCATAATGTCTCTCTCTCTCTTTACATCCATAATGTCTCTCTCTCTTTTACATCCATAATCTCTCTCTCTTTACATCCATAATGTCTCTCTTTTACATCCATAATGTCTCTCTCTCTCTTACATCCATAATGTCTCTCTCTCTTTTACATCCATAATGTCTCTCTCTCTCTTTACATCCATAATGTCTCTCTCTCTCTCTATACATCCATAATGTCTCTCTCTATGTTTACATCCATAATGTCTCTCTCTCTATACATCCATAATGTCTCTCACTCTCTTTACATCCATAATGTCTCTCTCTCTCTATACATCCATAATGTCTCTCTCTCTCTCTTTACATCCATAATGTCTCTTCTCTCTTTACATCCATAATGTCTCTCTCTCTCTTTTGCATCCATAATGTCTCTCTCTCTCTTTACATCCATAATGTCTCTCTCTCTCTTTTTACATCCATAATGTCTCTCACTCTCTTTACATCCATAATGTCTCTCTCTCTCTTTACATCCATAATGTCTCTCTCTCTCTCTCTCTCTCTCTCTCTTTACATCCATAATGTCTCTCTCTCTCTTTACATCCATAATGTCTCTCTCTCTCTTTACATCCATAATGTCTCTCTCTCTCTCTTTACATCCATAATGTCTCTCTCTCTCTTTACATCCATAATGTCTCTCTCTCTCTTTACATCCATAATGTCTCTCTCTCTCTTTACATCCATAATGTCTCTCTCTCTTTACATCCATAATGTCTCTCTCTCTCTTTACATCCATAATGTCTCTCTCTCTCTCTTTACATCCATAATGTCTCTCTCTCTCTTTACATCCATAATGTCTCTCTCTCTCTTTACATCCATAATGTCTCTCTCTCTCTCTTTACATCCATAATGTCTCTCTCTCTTTACATCCATAATGTCTCTCTCTCTCTTTACATCCATAATGTCTCTCTCTCTCTCTTTACATCCATAATGTCTCTCTCTCTCTCTCTCTCTCTACATCCATAATGTCTCTCTCTCTCTACATCCATAATGTCTCTCTCTCTCTTTACATCCATAATGTCTCTCTCTCTCTTTACATCCATAATGTCTCTCTCTCTCTCGTTACATCCATAATGTCTCTCTCTCTTTACATCCATAATGTCTCTCTCTCTCTTTACATCCATAATGTCTCTCTCTCTATACATCCATAATGTCTCTCTCTCTGTTTACATCCATAATGTCTCTCTCTCTCTTTACATCCATAATGTCTCTCTCTCTCTTTACATCCATAATGTCTCTCTCTCTCTTACATCTATAATGTCTTCTCTCTCTATCTCTCTCTTTACATCCATAATGTCTCTCACTCTCTTTACATCCATAATGTCTCTCTCTCTCTTTACATCCATAATGTCTCTCTCTCTCTTTACATCCATAATGTCTCTCTCTCTCTTTACATCCATAATGTCTCTCTCTATCTTTACATCCATAATGTCTCTCTCGCTTTACATCCATAATCTCTCTCTCTCTCTTTATACATCCATAATGTCTCTCTCTCTCTCTTTACATCCATAATGTCTCTCTCGCTATACATCCATAATGTCTCTCACTCTCTTTACATCCATAATGTCTCTCTCTCTCTCTATACATCCATAATGTCTCTCTCTCTATCTCTCTTTACATCCATAATGTCTCTCTCTCTTTACATCCATAATATCTCTCTCTCTCTTTACATCCATAATGTCTATCTCTCTTTACATCCATAATGTCTCTCTCTCTCTTTACATCCATCCATAATGTCTCTCTCTCTTTACATCCATAATGTCTCTCTCTCTCTTTACATCCATAATGTCTCTCTCTCTTTTTACATCCCTTACTCTCTCTCTTTACATCCATAATGTCTCTCTCTCTTTACATCTCTCTCTCTTTTACATCCAATGTCTCTCTCTCTCTTTACATCCATAATGTCTCTCTTTACTCTCTTTACATCCTCTGTCTCTCTCTCTTTACATCCATAATGTCTCTCTCTCTCTTTTACATCCATAATGTCTCTCTCTCTTTACATCCATAATGTCTCTCTCTCTCTACATCCATGTCTCTCTCTCTCTCTTTACATCATAATGTCTCTCTCTCTCTTTACATCCATAATGTCTCTCTCTCTCTCTCGTTACATCCATAATGTCTCTCTCTCTCTCTCTCCATGTCATCCTCTCTCTTTAATCCATAATGTCTCTCTCTCTCTCTTTACATCCATAATGTCTCTCTCTCTTTACATCCATAATGTCTCTCTCTCTCTTTACATCCATAATGTCTCTCTCTCTCTTTACATCCATAATGTCTCTCTCTCTCTCTCTATACATCCAATAATGTCTCTATACTCCACTCTCTCTCTCTCTTTACATCCATAATGTCTCTCTCTCTCTTTACATCATCCATAATGTCTCTCTCTCTCTCTATACATCATAAATGTCTCACTCTCTTTACATCCATAATATATCTCTCTCTCTTTACATCCATGTCTCTCTCTCTCTTTACATCCATGTCTCTCTCTCCTCTCCACCACATCCACTGTCTCTCTCTCTATCTTTACCCCTCACTCATCTCTCTTTACATCCATAATGTCTCTCTTCATCCATAATCTCTCTCTCTCTCTTTACATCCATAATGTCTCTCTCTCTCTTACATCCATAATGTCTCTCTCT
>NW_025754265.1:0-9382 GCF_021184085.1 Oncorhynchus gorbuscha | reverse complement strand
TCATTACAGAAACCGGTTTGTAGCGCCGTTGGAGGGAAAACATTTCTACATCGTCTTTAACTCAAATTGTTATTTCATCAAGGTAATACTTCCCTTAGCAAAGACCAAGGCTTCCTACGGAGCTCTGACAATATCGTAGGTTCCCCTCTCACCTGCCTCTTCCCCTGGGAGGCCACAACCTCAAACACCGTAGGTTCCCCTCTCACCTGCCTCTTCCCCTGGGAGGCCACAGCTTCAAACACAATAGGTTCCTCTCTCACCTGCCTCTTCCCCTGGGAGGCCACAGCTTCAAACACAATAGGTTCCTCTCTCACCTGCCTCTTCCCCTGGGAGGCCACAGCTGCAAACACAATAGGTTCCTCTCTCACCTGCCTCTTCCCCTGGGAGGCCACAGCTTCAAACACAATAGGTTCCCTCTCACCTGCCTCTTCCCCTGGGAGGCCACAGCTTCAAACACAATAGGTTCCTCTCTCACCTGCCTCTTCCCCTGGGAGGCCACAACCTCAAACACCGTAGGTTCCCTTCTCACCTGCCTCTTCCCCTGGGAGGCCACAGCTTCAAACACAATAGGTTCCTCTCTCACCTGCCTCTTCCCCTGGGAGGCCACAGCTTCAAACACAATAGGTTCCTCTCTCACCTGCCTCTTCCCCTGGGAGGCCACAGCTTCAAACACAATAGGTGCCTCTCTCACCTGCCTCTTCCCCTGGGAGGCCACAGCTTCAAACACAATAGGTTCCTCTCTCACCTGCCTCTTCCCCTGGGAGGCCACAGCTTCAAACACAATAGGTTCCTCTCTCACCTGCCTCTTCCCCTGGGAGGCCACAGCTGCAAACACAATAGGTTCCTCTCTCACCTGCCTCTTCCCCTGGGAGGCCACAGCTTCAAACACAATAGGTTCCCTCTCACCTGCCTCTTCCCCTGGGAGGCCACAGCTTCAAACACAATAGGTTCCTCTCTCACCTGCCTCTTCCCCTGGGAGGCCACAACCTCAAACACCGTAGGTTCCTTCTCACCTGCCTCTTCCCCTGGGAGGCCACAGCTTCAAACACAATAGGTTCCTCTCTCACCTGCCTCTTCCCCTGGGAGGCCACAGCTTCAAACACAATAGGTTCCTCTCTCACCTGCCTCTTCCCCTGGGAGGCCACAGCTTCAAACACAATAGGTGCCTCTCTCACCTGCCTCTTCCCCTGGGAGGCCACAGCTTCAAACACAATAGGTTCCCCTCTCACCTGCCTCTTCCCCTGGGAGGCCACAGCTTCAAACACAATAGGTTCCTCTCTCACCTGCCTCTTCCCCTGGGAGGCCACAGCTTCAAACACCGTAGGTTCCCTTCTCACCTGCCTCTTAAACCTGGGAGGCCACAACCTCAAACACAGGAAACCAGGGTTATAAACCAAGCAACTCACATTGCTCCATGAATCAATCACTTAGCAACACTCCAATAGGGCAAAGCATGCACAGTAATTAAGGGCTTTCCTCACACCTGGGACATTTACACATTTTTCTTCAATCGAAGGGGTTTCGCTCAGATTTCTTCTCGTTCAAACTCTAAGATATAAACTGAGCGTACAAAACATTAGGAACACCTGCTCTTTCCATGACGTAGACTGACCAGGTGAATCCAGGTGAAAGAAGATATGATCCCTTATTGATGTCACCTGTTAAATTCACTTCAATCAGTGTAGATGAAGGGGAGGAGACGGGTTAAAAATGGGAGTTTTAAGTCTTGAGACAACGGAGACATGGATTGTGTTTGTGTGCCAATCAGAGGGTGAATGGACAAGACAAAAGATTTAAGTACCTTTGAATGGGGTATTGTAGTAGGTGCCAGGCACACCTGGTTTGGTAGTAGGTGCCAGGTGCACCTGGTTTGGTAGTAGGTGCCAGGTGCACCGGGTTTGGTAGTAGGTGCCAGGTGCACCTGGTTTGGTAGTAGGTGCCAGGTGCACCGGGTTTGGTAGTAGGTGCCAGGTGCACCGGGTTTGGTAGTAGGTGCCAGGGGCACTGGGTTTGGTAGTAGGTGCCAGGTGCACCGGGTTTGGTAGTAGGTGCCAGGTGCACCTGGTTTGGTAGTAGGTGCCAGGTGCACCGGGTTTGGTAGTAGGTGCCAGGTGCACTGGGTTTGGTAGTAGGTGCCAGGTGCACCGGGTTTGGTAGTAGGTGCCAGGTGCACCGGGTTTGAGTCAAGAACTGTAACGCTGCTGGGGTTTTTCACGCTCAACAGTTTCGCGTGTGTATCAAGAATGGTCCAGCACCCAAAGGACATCCAGCCAACTTGGCACAACTGTGGGAAGCATTGGGGTCAATCTTGGGCCAGCATCGTGTACAACACGTGTATATATCACTTCTAGCATGGTGACATTAGACCTTTAAAATAAAACCATCCCTCTATGAATCCCCAATCTCCATCAAAGGTAGACTACGACAATCAATTCATCAGTCTACACTACAGGCACAATAGATCATTAAGGGTTACAACATTCTGGTTGGTACATTTTAATTTTTTGTTACATAAAAACATTTCAAGCTGTCCCAAAATTCAGTGGTTTTCCCAAAAATAATTTTGGAGGATTACAGGATTTCCTCTTCATCCTGGGAAACTTCCAATTGGAATTTCTGGAAAACCAGGACATTTTGGGCAAGTGAACGGAATGTTGTAACCATGGACACAATGGACTTGTCATGAATTCAGCAGTGACACATTTCCTGTGGGGAGCTCAGAGCCGCACTGATCAGTTAGACAGCAACAATGGCTTCTCCCTATAGACCTTGATGGGGGTCATTAAAACACATTTCACACAAAGAAACTGACTTTTAAAACTCATTATACCCAAGTTCCTCACTTGGCCCGTCCCCATCTCTGTCATAAACAACCCCTTCAAATCAGATCAAACAAGATAAAAACAATAAAAATGGTATCTGTTTTTTCTCCCTAAATCATATATATTGTTGTCCCACTCAGCACTGTATTACAAAGGAGGTCATTGGTTATCTGATGAATCTAGGTCAGGTCAGACCCACATGGTCATACAGCAACCTAACCTTCAGGGGATTGCAGTCCAGCTAAACAATGGAGAACAGTTGGCCTTGACGCACCCTACAACGGCCCTTTGAAGTATTCTAGGTGCTATTAAAGGTGCGGCTTTACAGACACAGTGTGTGCTCTCCCAAATGGCACCCTAAGGGATTAGGGTCCTTGTCAACAGTACTGTTCTATATAGGGAATAGGGCCCTTGTCAACAGTAGTGTTCTATATAGGGAATAGGGCCCTTGTCAACAGTAGTGTTCTATATAGAGAATAGGGCCCTTGTCAACAGTAGTGTTCTATACAGAGAATAGGGCCCTTGTCAAAAGTAGTGCTCTATATCGGGAATAGGTCCCTTGTCAAAGTACTGCTCTATATAGGGAATAGGGTGCAATTTGAGACATAGCCAGAGATCCTTATTCCTGAGACTGTCAGTACAGTAGTGTGGGTATCAGGCTGAGATCTTTATTCCTGAGACTGTCAGTACAGTAGTGTGAGTATCAAGCTGAGATCGTTATTCCTGAGACTGTCAGTACAGTAGTGTGGGTATCAGGCTGAGATCTTTATTCCTGAGACTGTCAGTACAGTAGTGTGGGTATCAGGCTGATATCTTTATTCCTGAGACTGTCTGTACAGTAGTGTGGGTATCAGGCTGAGATCTTTATTCCTGAGACTGTCAGTACAGCAGTGTGGGTATCAAATGACATTCTTATTCCCTGAGACTGTCTGTGTACAGTAGTGTGGGGTATCAGGCTGAATCATTCCTGAGACTGTCAGTACAGTACTGTGGGTATCAGGCTGAGATCCTTCATTCCTGAGACTGTCAGTACAGTAGTGTGGGTATCAGGCTGATCCTACATTCTAGAGACTGTCAGTACAGTAGTGGGTATCACTAGCTATGAGATCTTTATTCCTGAGACCGTCAGTACAGTAGTGTGGGTATCAGGCTGAGATCTTTATTCCTGAGACTGTCAGTACAGTAGTGTGGGTATCAGGCTGAGATCTTTATTCCTGAGACTGTCTGTACAGTAGTGTGGGTATCAGGCTGAGATCTTTATTCTGAGACTGTCAGTACAGTACTGTGGGTATCAGGCTGAGATCTTTATTCCTGAGACTGTCAGTACAGTAGTGTGGGTATCAGGCTGAGATCTTTATTCCACCAGAGACTGTCAGTACACAGTAGTGTTGTGGGTACTCAGGCTGAGATCCTTATTCTGGGACTGTCAGTACAGTAGTGTGGGTATCAGGCTTGAGATCCTTATTCCCGAGACTGTCAGCACAGTAGTGTGGGGTATCAGGCTGAGATCTTTGTTCTGAGACTTTCAGTACAGCAGTGTGGGTATCAGGCTGAGATCGTTATTCCTGAGACTGTCAGTACAGTAGTGTGAGTATCAAGCTGTGATGTGATTCTACAGAACAGTAAAGGCTGGAACTGGTACAATGCCAATGTGTTGGCCTCTGCACCTTCAACATCCCCAGTGACAGAAACGATTGCTGCAACTGTGAAAACGACCCCAACTCTAGAAAATGACCCATTTGCCTTGTCATTCCTGTGAATCATTTCAGCCAGTCATAAAGTGATATGAGAGCCAACAGACACAGTGCCTTGGTATTCACACACCATAAATTATTACACATTATGTTGTGTTACAGCCTGAATTTTAAATAGATTACATTGAGTTTTTGTATCCCTGCCCTACACAAAATATGTTTTTAGAAATGTTTACAGATTGATTTTAAAAAATTACTTTGAGATATCTTGAGCCAATAAGTTTTCAATCCCTTTCGTTATGGCAAACCTACATGAGTTCAGGAGTAAAAATGTGCTTAACAAGTCACATAATTAGTTGCATGGACTCACTCTGTGTGCAATAATAGTATTTCATTAACATGCCTTTTGAATGACTACCTCATATCTGTAAGGTCCCTCAGTCGAGCAGTGAATTTCAAACACAGATTCAACCACAAACCAGCTCGCATAGAAGGACACCTATTGGTAGATGGGTGAAAATGTAAAAAAACAGACAATGAATATCCCTTTGAGCCTGGTGAAGTTATTCATGAAACTTTGGATGGTGTATCAGTACACCCAGTCACTACAAAAACACAGGCGTCCTTCCTAACTTAGTTGACGGAGAGGAAGGAAACCGCTCAGGGATTTCACCATGAGGCCAATGGTGATTTTAAAACAGTTACAGAGTTTAATGGCTGTGATAAGAGAAAACTGAGGATGGATCAACAACATTATAGTTAAGCCACAATACTAATTTAAATGACAGAGTGTAAAACTACAAAACATTTGGCAAAGAAAAATGCTTTATGTCTTGACTACACAGCATTATATTTTGGGCAAATCAAAATCAAATCAAATCAAATCAAATTTTATTTGTCACATACACATGGTTAGCAGATGTTAATGCGAGTGTAGCGAAATGCTTGTGCTTCTATCCGACAATGCAGATAACAAGGGAGTTTTTTTAACAATAAAAAGAAACTACTGTCTTATACACAGTGTAGTAATTGAGATGTACATAGATATATGAATATTACAGAGAATATTTTATTTTTTACAATATACATGAGGATTTGTAGACAAAGTAAACAAGTGGCATTTTTAAAGTGGACATATATGTGTTATATGCAGATCGAAACTGTAGAGTACAAAGTAAACAAAATGTAACTGGATAGATGACATTATATAAGGTATACATTGTTTAAAAGTGGCTAGTGATACATGTTATATCATATATAATGCAGCAGATGTTGTAGAGGACAACATCCATTATGGAAATGAGATGAATAGTGTTTGGTCAGTGTCAATGACAGTGTGTTGGCAGCAGCCACTCAATGTTTAGTGGTGGCTATTACAATCCTGATATATTTGACTTTACGGAGATTGAATGCTGTTTTTCAGTTACGGCTCCCATTGCTAGTACAGACCCTGGATACAATTCAATCAGGCAGTGGTTCGGTGGAGTTGAAAGGTCTTTATGGCCTTTGGGCCCAACAAGTGTGTAGGTGTCCTGGAGGGCAGCCCTCTGTTAGTGGTGGCTATTTAACAGTCTGATGGCCTTGAGATAGAAGCCTTATTGAGGCGGGCAGTTGCCGTACCAGCTTTGATACAGCCCGCCAGGATGCGCCTGTGCATCTGGAAGTTTGATAGAGTGCTTTGGTTCAAGTGGTTGATGTCCTCCTGAGGTATGGCGCTTTCTGTACACAACGGTGTATGTCAGTGTGAGTGGACCAATTCAGTTTGTCTGTGATGTGTATGCCGAGGAACTTAAAACTAGCTACCCTCTGGAGAGCACTACTGTTCCATCGATGCGGAGCAGTTGCCCCTCTGCTGTTGATCCTGAAGTCCACAATCATCTCCTTAGTTTTGTCTGTAGAAGTTTGTGAGTTATTTTTCCTGACACCACACATCACTGACTACCATTCTTCATATTTCAAGCATGCTGAGTGGCTGCATCATGTTATGGGTACGCTTGTCATCGGCAAAGGACCAAGTTTTAGGATAAAGAAACGTAATAGTGTAAGCCGTATAGTAACTTGAGGGAGAGAGAACTCTCACTCTTTTCAACTACTTTTCCATCGGATAGGATTTGGAGTTAGATAAACTTGAATTTTTCAACAGGGACATATACAGGATGCTAACCTCCAATCAAAACTCCAAACCTTAGTTAATCTTGGACAAAATTAACTGGATAGATGACTACTTCCAAGGTATACCAGTTTCACTGATAGAGATTCTGTTATATCAAAAAAACAGCAGGTGGCTGCATCATGTCCATCCTGGAACTAGTGTGCTTGTTTGGTCTGATGCTATTTTTAGGATAAAAGAAACAAATAGAGCTAAGCAGTAGTGAATGCTGAGAGAGGCTGCCAGGCTTGCTAAGACCAGATCACACTTTTCAACATTATTTTTTATTTTTTAGCCCCAAAAGGATCAGGATTTGGAGTTAGATCCTCTTGAATTTTTCAACAGGGACTGTTCAGAGACTAACATCCAATCTGAAACTCCAAACCGAAACTTAATCTTGACAAAATTAACTGGATAGATGACTAGACACCTACTCCTGTTAAGCTATAGAGAGGATGTTATATCACTGCTGCTTGGATTCAACATCCATCCTGTTCACTGTCTGCCCAGGTCTGGTCTCCCTGTCTGGTAGCCAAGAAGAGTACCTCCATTACAATGATAGATTTGACTGTTCACTGTCTGAGTTAAGGTCTGTCTCTCCCTGTCTAGTACAGACCAGATCAACCTCTCTTCAATCAGCACTGGGTGTGAAGTGAAAGGTGTAGAGGCCTTTGCCCAACACACTCCCCTCTCTGTTCACTGTCTGCCCTGGTCTGAAGGCCCCTCCTGTCTGTTACAGAGACCTCCCATCCACTCACCCCTTTTCTACAAGAAACCCCTCCACTCACCCCTCTCTCTGTTCACTGTCCAAGTGAGACACCCCCTCCTGTTACCTGCTGCACTGCTGCTTGATTCCACCTGGCGAATTGTTCACTGTCTGCCCTGGTCTGTCTCCCCCTGTCTGGTACAGGTACCTCCACCACACTCCCCCTGTTCACTGTCTCCCTGGTCTGTCTCTCCCTGTCTGGTACAGGTACCTACACCACTCACCCCCTCTCTGTTCACTGTCTGCCCTGGTTGTGTAATCCCTGTTTTTGGTTAATGTGTATTTATACCACATGTCCCCCTAATTGTTGTTTATTGATCTGCCCTTATACAGTATGTCTGTCTCTTTATGATGTGTGTTTATACAGTATGTGTAGTGTAATTGTTGTTTATTGATGTGTGTTTCTGTTCACCATAATACCCCCACCATACACTATGTGTAGTGTAATTGTTCACTGTCTGCCCTGGTTTGTCTACAATGTATCTGGTACAGGTACCCCCACCACACTCACCCCTACAGTATGTGTGTTTTATTCACTGTCTTTATACTGGTCTGTCTTGTTGTTTGGTCTGGTTGGACAGGTCATCATTGTAAATACACTTTGTTCTCTCCCTGTCTGAAATAAAAACTCACTGTACAAATATGTAAACCACATGCACCCCTCTCTGTTCACTGTCTGCCCTGGTTGTGTAATTGTCCCCTTCACCTATTTATACAGTATGTGTAGTGTTCCCTCCTTGTTTATTGATGTGTCTCTTTATCACCTCCTCTAGTGTAATTGTTGTTTATTGATGTGTCACCTCCTCAGTATGTGTAGTGTAATTGTTGTTTATTGATGTCCCTTATACAGTATGTGTAGTGTAATTGTTGTTTATTGATGTGTGTTTATACAGTATGTGTAGTCTAATTGTTAAGTTTATTGATGTGTTTTTATACAGTATGTGTAGTTAATCCTGTTTATTAATGTCTCTTTCTACAGTATCTAGTAATTGTTGTTTATTCATGTGTCCCCCACCCCTTATCCAGTATCCTCTAGTGTAATTGTCCCCTGTTGGTTAATGTGTTGGACAGGTCCCTCCCCTTCTCCTTCACCTTGTCTCCTCTCCCCCTCTCTCATTCCCCTCCTCTCCTCTCCCCCTCTCTCCTTCACCTCCTCTCCTCCCCCACCTCTCTCCTTCACCTCCCCTCTCCTCTCCCCCTCTCTCCTTCATCTTCTCTCCTCTCCCCTCTCTCCTTCACCTCCTCTCCTCTCCCCCTCTCTCCCTTCCTCCTCTCTCCTCCCCCTCTCTCATTCACCTCCCTCTCCTCTCCCCCCTCTCTCCTTCCCTCCTCTCCCCTCTCCCTCCTCTCTCCTTCCTCCTCTCCCTCTCCCCCTCTCTCATTCCCCTCCTCTCTCTCCCCCTCTCTCCTTCCCCGCCTCTCCTCTCTCCCACCCTCTCTCCCTTCACCTCCTCTCCTCTCCCCCTCTCTCATTCACCTCCTCTCCTCTCGCCCCTCTCTCCTTCACCTCCTCTCCTCCCCACCCTCTCTCTCCTTCACCTCCTCTCCTCTCCCTCTCCCTCTCTCCTTCACCTCCTCTCCTCTCCCTCCCTCTCTCCTTCACCTCCTCTCCTCTCTCCCTCCCTCTCTCCTTCACCTCCTCTCTCCTCTCCCACCCCTCTCTCCTTCACCTCCTCTGCCTCCCCGCCTCCTCTCCTTCAACTCCTCTGCCTCCCCTCTCTCCTTCACCTCCTCTGCCTCCCTCTCTCCTTCAACTCCTCTGCCTCCCTCTCTCCTTCAACTCCTCTGCCTCCCCCTCTCTCCTTCACCTCCTCCCCTCCCCTCTCTCGTTCACCTCCTCTCCCTCTCCTCCCTCTCTCCTTCACCTCCTCTCCTCTCCCACCCCTCTCTCTCCTTCACCTCCTCTCCTCTCTCTCCCTCTCTCTCCTTCACCTCCTCTGCCTCCTCCTCT